>NC_081546.1:9348-309348 GCF_901000735.1 Corylus avellana
ATAAACCAAAAAAACGTAAAAAACCAAAAAAAAACGTATAAAACCAAAGAAAACGTATAAAACCTGAAAAAACTTAAAAATCCAAAAAAAAAAAAGTAATAAACAAATGGTCAATTAGGTAGCGACCGCAACACTCCATTGGCCAAATGAAGTGCTGCAGCCATTACAAAATTGGCCAACAGTGGTGGCTAAAACGCTGCATAGCCATTGGGAGATCACTAAGATGAATGGCACAAATGTGAACAGTTATATATAACAAATTAACCAACTACAATATGAAAAAAAAAAAAAAAAAAAAAGGGGAATGGACAACATGAGAGAAGAAGAAAACAGAAAAGAAAAGGCAATTAAATTAAGACTTCAATTTTCTTCAAGTGTAAAATATTCCTTAACAAACAATACAAAAGAGATAGAAAACAAAAAATAAAAAAGGGTGCGAGAGTTAACAATTGCAATATATAGTGGGCAATATATTTCCTCAATCAGTCAATGAAGAAAATACCAACAGAATATTAATAAACAAAAAAAAAAAATTACAGGAAATAGAGGACAACGTAACAAAGGAAGATTAAAAAAAAATACAATAAATAAATAAATAACAAGATTTAAATAAACGAAAAAAAAATTGAAAGATATAAAATAAATAAATAAACAAAACAAAACAAAAACTTAAGGAAAAAATCAATAAAACATCATTTCTCACCGAGAAAGGAAAAAAACATAATGAAATTAAATAATTTCTCGTCCTACCAAATACCTTGGTGTCTACGGATGTTGCCAACCACCATGGGATAGAGAAAATGGCAACTGCACCTTCTCATGGCCATTGGGCAATTCCGAAGATTAATCCAACCAAAATGACTCTTAACTTTAAGAAGACTCTTAAGAAAATACTAAAAAACATGAATAAAATTATATATGTAAGTAAAAAAAACAAAAATAGTTGAGAAAAATGTTAATACCTTGTTTTCCATTATGGGTCAAACCGAACAATAAATTCCTGCAAAACAATCTCACATGCATTAGTAATAAAGATTTGTATGTTATTCATAAGCCTGCACATATATTAACATATATAAACACCTACACACTATTGATTAGATATCATACATATTAATATTATTCCTTATGTAATGAAGAACCTAATTCAACAAAAGTTTTTTCTCTAATATTATCCCTTATGTAATTGAAGGAAATGAAAAAATAAATAAATAAATAAATAAGTTAGGGAAAAAAAATAAATAAAACATCACTTTCTCACCGAGAAAGGGAAAAAAAACATAATGAAATAAAAGGAGAAAATTTAATTAAAAAAATTGAAGAACACAAACATTTTTGTAAAACATAAAATAAAAGGGATAAACAAAACAAGAAAATAAATAAATAAAGGGAAAAGGAAGAAAAAGAAGATAATAAAACACATGAAGATAACATATAGGGTTTAGGGTTTTAGGAAATAGAGAGATATGCTTTATATAGAAAATAGAAAATAGAGAGATATTTTATATAGGAAGAACATATGCTTTATATAGAAAATAGAAAATAGAAAATAGAGAGATAACATATGCTTTTCTTTTCTTTTCTTTTCTTTTTTATTTCCCACATAGAGAGATAACAACTTTCACCAATTCTACTTGTATTTTTTACTCTTATTTTGTAGTTTACATAATTGTATACATTTCTCCATTACTTTTGATTCATTTTCTCAGTGTTGGTTCCGCTTCATTTACTCCTTTTTACACCTCCCTTAAATTTCAATTAATTTCCCTTTCATATTATCTGACTCTATATTATTCTTCGAACTTTTAACATTATTTTTTTTTTCTTCTCTTTAAATTTTAACCCTGTCATTAGAGGCTTTTAATGACATATTATCCTTCTATTATCTGTCATTTCACTTTTTTTTCTTCATATTATTAGTTTTTTTCAACTTTTCTTCATTTTCATCAATTTTTAGTTCTTTTATATTTTTCATCACTTAATTCTTAATTTAAGTTAAAATAATTTTCATTCAAAAGAAACCCAAAAAAAAGAGAGCACAGACAAAAAAATTAAAAATAAATAAATAAAAAACAACACAACAAAAAAGGCAAAAATTACAAAACCTAGTCCCTAATCCTCAAACCTACCCATACTCTTCAACTCATAGTAGTTTTTGTCAACATATCCATCGGACAAATTTCCTTAACTCATAGGAAGAACCATATTCACCATTCTTAATTGGAGGCTTTCGAATACGCAAACCATAATTTTAAGAGGGGCAGAGAAAAACATTTTTTAATAGTGAAAATTACTTTTGGAAGGGTCCATTTTAGAAAATTGCAGCATACATAAAAAAAATTATTTACAAATTTGTAGGACATGACTAAAATTTTTGGGTGATTCCGCCAATGTGCAAAAACGATCAACCCACTGCAACAGCGACTAGGCCTGTTAGGGACCCCCTCAAAACTCAAGAGCATTAGTTTCGAATACTCTTGAGCTGAAAGGAGCATCATCCTAGAGAAATATTATGTTCGCAAAGAACTAGTATAAATTGAAGAGTAGCCCCCCAAAATAAAAAAATAAAATAAAAGACTCCAAACAATATGGAAATCATAGAAAAATACATTACATATATTAAAAATTTTATAAAAAAAAAAAAAAACTAAATATAAATGCCATGCTTTCAACAATTGGGCCCAAAGAATTCCTGCAAAACAAAAACCCACGAATTAAAAATAGAAAAAGAATTGATGGAAAAAATAGAAAGGTCACATGATTTGGTAGCAATTACCTCCACCACAAGGTTTAGGGACTAAACATGGCTATTAGAGAGCTCATTTACCACTCTTGGAGGCTGCAAATTTATAGAAAAACATATCATATGAAAAATGTAAATAAACATCTATATAATAGGCAAACTGTAAATACATAAATACTAGTAGTTCTACCTTACAATGAATTTTTAACATAGGTCCTTAGATATTTAAAATAATATAAAAGAAATGATGATTAGAGTTTATACCTATTTTTGGGAGTAGAATTTAAAATTCAACTCTTACGGGAATTGAAAAGTCTGGACACTCTCAAGCCATTAAAGAATACAAAAAACAATAATAATAAAAAATAAGAAAATAAAAGGGAGGTCACACCTTACTGAGATTTTTGGACTCAATTATATGTAAACTATTTGAAGGAGAGCATAACCTTAAAATGTGGTGGTTCAACTGCTAGCCAAAGGAGATGCTTCAGCCCATAAATGGTCAATTAGGTAGCGACCGCAACAATCCATTGGCCAAATGGACTGGTGCAGCCATTACAAAATTGGCCAACAGTAGTAGCTAAAACGCTACACAGCCATCAGGAGATCACTAACATGAATGGCACAAATGTGAACAGTTATATATAACAAATTAATCAACTAGAGTATGAAAAAATAAATAAATAATAAAATAAACCCGGAGTGGACAACATGAGAAGAAGAAAACAGACAAGAAAAGGCAATTAAGACTTCAATTTTCTTCAAGTGTAAAATATTCGTTAAGAAGCAATACAAAAGAGATAGAAAACAAGAAGAAAAAAAAAAGGGTGCGAGAGTTAACAATTGAAATTAATATATAGTGGCCAATATATTTCCTCAATCAGTCAATGAAGAAAATTTAAGGAAATAAAGAAAAATACCAAAAGAGCATTAATTAAAAATAATAATAAAAAAAAATACAGGAAAAGAGGACAACGTAACAAAGAAAGATTAAAAAAAAATACAATAAATAAATAACAAGATTTGAATAAAATAAAAAAATAATAATAATAAAAAAAAAAAAAAAAACTTGAAAGATATGAAAACAAAACTTAAGGAAAAAATCAATAAAACATCATTTCTCACCGAGAAAGGGAAAAAAAATAATGAAATTAAATAATTTCTCGTCCTACCAAATACCTTGGTGTCTACGGATGTTGCCAACCACCATGGGATAGACACAATGGCAACTGTACCTTCTCAGGGCCATTGGGCAATTCCGAAGATTACTCCAACCAAAATGACTCTTAAGAAAATTCTAAAAAGCATGAATAAAATTATATATGTAAGTAATAAAGAAAATAGTTGAGAAAAATGTTAATACCTTGTATTTCATTATGGGTCAGACCGAACAATAAATTCCTGCAAAACAATCTCACATGCATTAGTAATAAAGATTTGTATGTAATTCATAAGCCTGCACATATATTAACATAAACACCTACACACTATTGATTAGATATCATACATATTAATATTATCGTTTATGTAATGAAGAACCTAATTCAACAAATGTTTTTTCTCTAATATTATCCCTTATGTAATTGAAGGAAATGAAAAAAATAAAATAAATAAACAATTAAGGGAACAAAATAAATAAAACTGTTGAAGGATAAATCCCAGCAAGCTCCAAAGATGGCAACCAACCAGTCCATCTGCAATCAGAAGATGATCCCCCAAAAGCACTCCAGATTTCATGCTCTCGCTGCTTCAACAGTAGCCCATCTTCAGTCCGTGTTTAATGATAACCTGCACTACTATTTTTACACTTCTCAACATCCTTACATGTTCTCCTGAATTGATGTGACAGCACGTCACAGCAGTCCCATGAAACATGGACATACACGGCTGTCACTCCTTCCCAAGAAAAAAGTCTCATCTTTTACAAACAAAAAATATAAGGGATAAACAAAACAAGAAAAAATAAATAAAAAAAGGAAAAAAGGAAAAAAGGAAAAAGGCAGAAAAAGAAGATAATAAAAACACATGAAAATAACATATATAGAGAGATATTTTATATAGGAAGAAAATAGTTATGAAGAGTAAAATAAAAACATAAAAACAATATGAAAACTATTAAAAATCCAAAACACCCAAACAAACACACAAACACCCAATCAAAAACACATGAAGATAACAATACTCTCAGTACTACCACATACGATATTGAGACACGGATCTAAGCAAACAAAAACTACAAAAATTTCACGAAAATCAGGACATTTTTCCCTCAGTCTACTCCCCCTTCTTCTAAGTCGACATCAAGCACACTATCACCATCGACCAGAACAAGGCTTCTCACACAAATGGCTGTCCGAAACATATCCGGCATACCCACTATCTCAACCTTGCTGCCTGTCTCCTCTTCTATGTCATACCAAAAGAGATTGTCGAAGTCCTGCGGCATCAAGACCTTCTCGCCACTCTCTGTGATTGTGAGTAAAATGGCCGGAGGGAAAGAAGAGAGAATTTAGCTAAGAAGCGTACGTAGGTCTGCTTCCCAGTTGGCGGTATATAGTCAAATCAGTAGGCATTTCTCAAAAGCTAGTGTGTCGTTAAGTCAGTAACATCGCGTCCCATTTTACAGTGTTGTTGCTGTCTTGCTGATGGTGACGAAGGTATTGAAACGGTAATATAAAGAATTAAAAAAAGAGAGGAAAGAAACGGTAATATAACAGAGAAGAAATGGAGGCCACTCGGATTTATTGGCTTTGGTATGGTTTGATTCGACGGTGGAGATTCGATCAGAGAAGGCTTGTTGGTGGTGATGGGGTGCCACGTCTTGGGTCCCACTGGGTAATTAATTTAAGGAAAAAAGCAAAACAAAACAAAACAAAAACTTAAGGAAAAAATTAATAAAACATCATTTCTCACCGAGAAAGAAATAAAAACATAATGAAAGAAAAGAAAGAAAATAATTAAAAACGATTGAAGAAGACAAACATTATTGTAAAATAAAAATAAAAGGGATAAAAGAAAAAATAATAATAATAAATAAAACAAGATAATGAAAAGGAATAAAAAAATTAAAAAACTAAAAAACTAAATGGAGAAAAAGGAAGATGATAAAAACACATGAAGATAACAAATGTGAAGAGTAACAACCTTTTCCACACCAAACAGATCGATGTTTTATATGGGAAAGATATAGGCAAACTCTTTAAAAAGATTGCAAAACAAGTATAGGGAAAGAAAAAAAAATGTAAAAAAAATATAAAAGGTAATGCAAAACACACACAAAAAAAAAAAAAAAATCCTTCTTTGTTCAAACCCAATAAAGAAAAAGCAAACAGTACATACAAAAAACCACATTTCATTACTTTGACAGAATCAGAGAAAACATAAGAAAATAGGAGAAAATTAATTAGAAATAAAAAATTTAAGATAATAAAGAGAAACTTCAAATTACAAAAAATAGGACAACGTAACAAAGGAAGATTTAAAAAAACAAAAACAAACCAAAAAAGAGGAAGTCCAAAACTTAAAATAACAAAAAATTAATGGAAATGAAAAAAATAATAATAAAAAAAAAAAAAAAATTTAAAAAAAAGGACTAATTTAGGGGGGAAAAATTAATAAAACACCATTTTCTCACAAAGGGAAAAAAAAATTAATGAAATAAAGGTAGAAAAATTGAATAAAACAAAAAAATTTGAAAAACAAAAAAAAATGGCATAAACAAAATAATTAAGAAGATAAAAAAGGGGAAAAACAATAAAGGGAAAAAGGAAGAAAAACGAAACATATACGAAATAGTTTTGGAAAAAAAATAACAACAGGAAAAATATGAAAGCTCTTGAAAATCAGAATCACCCATACAATAACACATAACACAAGTATAAAAAAAAAAAAAAATTTAAAAAAAAATTAAAAAAAAAAAAAAAGAAACCAATACTAAAGAGCAAGCAGGAAACTTAGAGAATGCTTATATCTATTGTTGAACGGAGTGACAGTGTGACTGACACTAGTAATAAACCAAAACTTCTTTACAAAGCCTAAAAATAACATACATTCCCACGGATTCGTTCTTAAGAGGACAACAAACTTCTCAAGGAAATTCCAGTAGCGCTACAACATGAAATTGCAAAAGAGCACAAATCAAGCTCCAGACATGACACACATAAAAATAAAAAACAAAACAAGCAAATATATTCGGTAACAAGCTCAGAACAGAAAATCCACTTTCATAAAAACTAAAAGACCAGAACAAAAGAAACATGTACAGCTGCATTGCATGGGCTTAACCACATTGGAAAAAGCTGGAAACACACTCTGGCTGTTTACAAATAGAAAACCCAAAAGTTCCTAACAATTAAAAAAAAATATATCTTTTTTAAAATCAAAGCAGAAGCAAGAAAAACGTTCACAGATCGACCTCACACAAGAAGAAGAAATAGAGCTGCGTAGGGAAAGGGGCTTGCGAAAGACAATCTTAGGACAAGTAAGGAGGAAATACCAAAAGAGAGAGGGGAAAAAGAAAAGAGAAATAAAAATGATTTATGAGAGAGTTTTGATAAAATATAGAGAGCTACATATTTGTTTAAGTGCCTCTCAATTCTCGCATGTCTGTAGGTTAGGAGTCTGACACACAAACGCAGCTGAGACTCGAGAGAGAGCTACAAAGTTGAATTCAGACCGTTGCAAAGAAGGTGTGCACAGAGCACCCTTCTCTTTGCTACTATCCCATCAAAACTTTCCTTTTCATTTACACAATCTTTCTTTTATCATTTTTTTACTGATTGACTAGACAAACACAGAAACGGTAGGTAAGCCAGCTCCTACGTGGCACATTTTTTTTTTTTTTTTTTTTATAATAGATTGTTGCTTCGCCCGCAAGAACTTTAGAGATTAACGTAAACCTTTGAAAATTTATATAGAACGTCAATTCCAGTCTTGTTTTGGGGGCTGGGTTTTTCGTGTAAATAGGTTGCAAGAGGTTTAAATATAGAATAACCCTAAACCCTAAACCCTAAACAACGCACGACGCCAGCCGGTATAGAGAAAATAGCGGCAGCAGAGAAAAAATTTCTCTGCTGCCAGTGTGTGTGTGAGAGAGAGAGGGAGATTAGGGAGACTCTCACCGGCAGCAAAGAAAAAAAAATTTCTCTGTTGCCGCTTGTGAGAGAGAGGCGCGCCGGAGAGAGGGAGGAGGAGCTTGGTTCTTACCCGGCGTTTTTTGTAAAGAAAGTATCTATCATCTCTGGCTTTCTCTGTACTGGCCGGCGTCATCTTCGGCGGCAGGTTGATGGCTGTTGTGGTTTTGGAGAAAAATATGAAAATGTTATTCTAGAAGGTGTTTTGTTTTAGGTATTCTAGAAAAAAAGATTAAGGGAGCGTTTGGCAACAGCCTTGACCCAGGCCTCAACACTGTGTTTGTCTTTTTCCTTATATGTCTTTACACTATTACCTTTCACTATCACCCACTCACCGCATGCCCTTATCCTATCCCATTCACCTTCTCTCTCTCCCACAGCACACTTCTCTCTCTCCCTCGCACCCCCACCTCAGCTTTCAGTGACCGCCCACTGTACCAGAACGGAGACGCACCCACCCACGGTGGCCCACCCTAGGATGGAACCCACTGAAAGATATCGCCACCGGCGATAAATCTGCGACTCCGGCGATGCCCACCCACCAGCGCAACCTGCCACCCACGCCCAGCCCGATCCTCCCCCAACCGGCTTCGGAAATCCAACGCCGCCCAGCCCACCGCATGGCTAGAGCAGGCCGCACCCACCGCCCCTGCCCAGCCGGCCGGAACAGGCCACCACTCACTTCCAGGCCAATCCCCCTGTCCAGATGGCTGCCCACTGCCCAGCCCACTTTTGTTTGTTATTTTTTTGTTTTTACATCAATTTGTGGTGCAACAAATATGATGAAATTTGTATAGTCGCAAAGCCTCAGAGGCAGAGCCCAACAACACACCAATCCCTCACTTCTTAGTCACACAAAAAAAATCAAAAAGTGAAGGAACACACGCAAGGGAGGGACACTGTTTCGGTGCTTTGGGAATTTTCAAGGAAAAAAAAATCAAAAAAGTTAAGGATCTCACGCAGGGGGGGTGGGGGACGCCTGATATGTGCTTTGGGGATTCTCATGGAAAAAAACTCAAAAAGTTTACAGAGAAAGCTAAGGGCAATATGGGGATAGTGTGTAAAATATTGATGGTCAACTAATCAAAAGAGAACAGTATCTAGGACAAGGCTGTTACCAAACGAAGCCTAAGTAGAACACCATATTTTTGTTTTAGTGTTTCACGCTGATGTGTTGTCGTCTTATTGGAGAGCACAAAGGCCTTGATTTGTGCCAAAACCCTATATAAGTTATTCTCATATATATATATTTGGTTTATAATTTTTTTATTATTGGGGGAAAATCCACTTTACCCCCCTGAAGTTTCAGGAGTTTTTCAATTTGAACCCCAAAGTTTAAAAAGTGGCAATGTACCCCCCCAATGTTTCAAAAAATTTCAATTTAAACCTTCCGTTAAATTGGACGAAATTTTTTTCAAAAAAGCCTGAGGGTAATTATGTAATTTTAGAGATTTCCGTCCAATTTAACAGAAATTATTAACGGAAGGTTTAAATTGAAAAATTTTGAAACATTGGGAAGGTACATTGCCACTTTTTAAAGTTTGGGGTTCAAATTGAAAAACCACTAAAACTTCAAGGGAATAAAGTGAATTTTTCCCTTATTATTATTATTGTATATGACACGTGTTTGGTGTTGACATGTCAAATTAACGGATTTTGTTAACTTCTCTGACAATAATTATTTGACACAAAAAGTTCCATGCACATGTTAACCACGACATAACAACTAAGTGATTGATAATGGCATAATTGAGCTCATTATAAAATTATAGTTTCTTCCTAAATTTTTTTTTTTTAGAAAAAAAAAAAAAAACAAAACAAAACATAAAAAACAAAACAAAACAAAAGAGGAGAGATTAATTGAGGGGCAGACAATTGTCCTTCATATATAGTGAGAGGAGGTCGAGCGCCCTCCACTAGTGGTATAACAACTCACCATAAATGTAATACTTCACATTTATTCATATGGCACTATTACTATTACTTCCATGACAACGTCGTAAAGATAAATGTATACTAAAAACTGTAAAGATAATATGAGAGCACTAAAACAGAAAAGGCAAATATTACTGCAATACAATGCTCCATACTGTTAAGAGGAAATCCTTCAGCGCCTTCGGCCATGCCTCCTGCTCTTCCTGCGACTGCTCTTATCATAAGAATCAGACCCTGAAGCCGAGTCCGAATCAGAAGACTCAGAAGATGTGCTGTACCTCTTACGCCTTCCCCTCTTCTGCTTCTTTTTCTTCCTCCGCTGCCGCCTCTCCTCTCCTGAATCAGATGATGAACTGTAACCCGAACTACTTTCCTCTGAAGAAGAATCTGATCCCGTAACTGATGATGCCCCACTATCAGTCTCAAAAACTGAAGCCTCACTATCACTACCAGAATCAGAATCTGACCGATGCTTCCTTTTGCTTTTCTTAGAGCTCTTTTCGGCTTTCTCCTCCTTAACATCTGGATTATTATCTAAATCATAAGAGATTGACACCTTCATCCTCAATTTGGGATTCTTGAGCTGCTGGGTCCGTGAGGGTCGGGAGATGTAAACTCGTTCATTTTTGCATTCATAGGTCCAATGCCCACTCTCAAAACACTTCTGGCACTGTGAAGCCACACCACTCACGGTGGACATAGAAGCCTTAAGGTCTTTTCTTTCACCCAATCTCACAGCCTTCTCAGTACTATTCAGATACATCTGCCTCTTTGCTTCCCTTTTCTCTTGCCATCTACTAGGTCCTTCCTCCTTCTGCCCATAAGCATTAACATTTCGGGCTGCAGCAGTCGCTGCCCTTTCAGCCTGAGCACGACTAAGACCCTTTGCTGCACTCAAGGTTGCTGCCTTGATTCTTTCAGCCGCAGCCTGGCCTTTCTCTTCCTTCTTACTAGACATGTTCTATGTTTCAATATCTAAACAAGAATACAGAATTTTCCAATCTCACAAGCAAACGCAATACCCCAAGCTCTAACTTGATACCAATACCACCCAGATCCTGCTACAACCTGCATGCAAGACTTTCACAAGTCATTCCCATTTTTCAAATATTCACATTTCTGGGTAAACAATGTCCGAAACCTCACAACTCAAAATTAGACAGGAACACAAAGCACATATCGCTAAACACACTCAACATGACACACTCGGAACAAAATTCTTTTGATTATATATGTAATAAAAAGCCAAAAAAAAATAAAACCAGACATGACTGCACATTGAACAAATTACAGATGCCAAATTGACAACCAGAAAAACATACCAAGCTTTTCAGCAATTCAAAACCGATCGAAAACACGAGCTTATATATAGTTCATAGCGCCTAATTCAATTATAAAAAAAGGTTCCCCAACTTATATTGAAACAAAGTCATGAGACAGAAAAGAACATATCAATGTAAATCTCCTCTGATTTCTCAATTCCTCGACAAATCAAATTGACCAGAAGCATATCCAAAACCCTAGAATCAAATCAACCGACCAATAATCCAAAACCCTGCAATGATGGGTGCAATAATATAAACTATTCTAGACAATGGAAGATGGGAAATAAAATAATCTAGACAAAAGGGGATGGCTAGGCTGTTAGCATGGGTGTGCAACATTCCCCTTGTAGTGGCGCCAATCAGACTAATATTTTAGTCTTCCTCTGCATCTTCGGGTGTCCATTTGACTTTGTCTGCCATTACACTGATTAGCCGAGTGTGGCTTGGGAGTGCGAAGGTTTGTGAGAGAACGCGTGCTAGGGTATAAGTCTCGGCGATCATATTCGGTAGTCAAAACATTTGGCAGTTGATCCTGGGTCCTAGACTCTGAACTTGTCCCGGGAGTGTGGCTCGGGTTACCCAAGTGTGAGCCGAGTGAGGCTCAGTTGAGCTGTCCTACATCACCAGAAGACGCAAACACTTCACCCCTCTACCTGCTTCCCCGGCAGAGAAGGAAACTCGGAAGTAGCAGACCTGAACTTTCCACCTTGGTACTCCAACATCCATTTCATCTCACCCACGAAACGGCGCCAACCCCACCCCTTTCAGCCCTCTGGGAGCCAAATAGTACCTTTCCGACCACCATCCGCTTCAACAGCCACCTCTAAAAATCTGCCCGCCTTGTTGCAACCCTCCCGAACCATCAACCTATTTTCATCCTCATGAAAGTATGTGACCGAACCTTCCTTCACCTGAGACTGAGAAGCCTCCACCCTAGCTACCAACCACACCACACTCTATGACCCCACTTTGATGACCACAACGAAACCCTTCCTCCGTTCCTCAAGCCGCAAATTAGTGGATCCCTCCTTTGCCGTGAAGCAGAAGGCTTTGGCTTCGACAGAGAACCGTCGTTCCATAGCTCACACAACCCCCAATATTTATTGTACTTCATCATCATCTTCTCCGCCATAGCACTCAATACATGATCACCATTATTAATATACTCTTGCAAATGCATTTGAATGCCACAAATTTCTTGGAAGTACATATTAAATGTACAATACAAAGACCTCGAAAGTTGCTTGTGGCATCATAAAAAAGTTTTAAGAAACTTGAGAAAAATTCTAATACGATTCCCATCAACACATGTAGGAGGTCCCAAACCCTCTCTTTCTTTTCCTCGTTCAACGTAGTATTAAAGTTTTTATCAAACTCGTCCACAAGTCGGAAAGCGGATCGACATTTTTCAGCACCTTCCAACATAAAAAAATGTAGAGTTCCATCTAGTTGGAACATCAAGACACAACAAACCCTTGAAAGTAAGTCGTTCTCTTTCAATACAACCCTTAAACTTCTCAAATCTTGAAGGTGAAGACTTCACATACTTCACCGCACTTCTAACCCTCACAATGGAGTCATCAACCTCTTTCAAACCCTCAGTCACAATAAGATTTAGTATGTGTACACAACACATAATATGCATAAATTTACTCTCTAATATGGCGCCCTCCTTATTACAAGTTCTCTTTTTCACGTATTCCAAAGCGGCATCATTGCAAGTAGCATTGTCAACTGTGATAGTGAAAATGTTACGAATACCCCACTCAAGCATACACGATAAAATCATCTCCCCAATGGTATCACCTTTGTGATTAGGAATTAAACAAAATTTTAAAATTCTTTTGTGCAAGTTCCAATCACTATCAATAAAATGAGAGGTGATTACCATGTAAGTAAGGTTCTGCACCGAAGTCCACGTATCAGTGGTAAGACAAACCCGAGCACTGGTTGTCATGAACATTGCCCTCGAATTTTCCTTCTCGGACAAGAAGAGCTTAACACAATCCTTCATCACAGTATAACGAGAAGGAATTGAAAACCTAGGCTCAACTGCCTTCACAAAATCCTAAAACCCTTCACCTTCCACAAACCTAAATGGCAACTCATCCTTAATTATCATCTTAGCAATTGATAACCTTATTTTCGTAGCATTGTATTTGGTAATCACCAAATTACCCATAGATCCTTCTCCCACTCCCGTTTGTCTTCCCTCTCAACCTCAAAACTTAGTTTTGATTGTGACTTATCAGTTTTATCAAACCTCCGGGGATATTTTTTGCAAGTATTCCTCAAATGTGTTAACATGGCTGAAGTACCTACCCTTTTAGTATGACAACTAAACAATTTGTTACAATAATTGCATTGTGATTTAGGATCCTCGGGATCAAACCCCTCCACCCTAGTAAAATGTTTCCAAACCATTGATGTTTGCTCAGATTTTTTAGGTCTTGGTGGGAGAGATGAACTAGGATTACACATTCTGTTATCACTCAACATGCACACCAAATTTCATATGAATGACATATCTTTTACTATTTAATCCATATAATTTCAATATATATATCATCTTGAACCAGCACCTATCAAATCAGCTCAAAAACCCTGTTCTCAGTTATCAACAAACTTACAGTGAGAAAGATCTAAAATTTTCAATACCCACCATCAATCTCAATCAAACAACCACAAGCCCAAAGTGAACAAAGACTTCGAATTAATTTTAGCTTGCAATTAAGCAATAAAACCCTAGTAAAAATTTGTTGTAGGAAAACATAAAAAAAATTTATAAAACACTGCAATGCAATACAAAGTATAAATGCACACTTTCTCATTTACAGTAGGATTCTTGTATGAAAAATAAAATAAGACATGCATAAATCAAAACTAATTAAGAAAGCCTAAATCAAAGTTTTTACCTGAGGTCGATGGCTGAAAATCTGAGATAGAGAGAGAGGTTTATCTGAAATAATTGAAATTAACTTGTTAGAAACAAAGACTGAGACAGAGAGAGAACGAAAGAGAGAAAGAGAGAGAGCGAGAGAGAGAGAGAGCGGAAGAGAGAGCGAGAGAGAGAGAGAGCGAAAGAGAGAGCGGAAGAGAGAGAGCGAAAGAGAGAGAATGAAAGAAACAAACCTTGATCGGAGCTCCGGTGTACGAAGAGTGAGCGGGAGCGGCGCAGATGGAACCTGAGCTGCGTGAGATGAGAGAAAATGGGTCTGGAGGGTGGACCGGTGCAGGCTGCGTGCGTGAGTTAAGAATGAGATACAAGAGCGAGATGCGGGGGGAGATATTTGGGATTTCAGGTTAGGTTATATTGGCGGGGTCGGGTCGATACCCGATGGGTGTAAAAAACATAACCCGTAGGCCGACCCGCCCCGTGCGGGTAACCCAAAATATAACCCGGAACCGCGTTTTTCTTAGAGAAAATGGGAGGTTCGGGGCAGTTCATCGGGTTGGGCGGGTATTTACTCACCCTAATGCATTTAAATTTGAATTATAATTTTTTTTAGGATTTTGAAATTTAAATTATGAACTTACGTTATAAACAAAAAATGACAAAAATAAAACAACTAATCTAGATTTATTTTATTTAGGATCTCCATAACAAATGCATTTTAATTTGGATTATAATTTTGTTTAGGTTTATTGAAATTTAGATTATGAACTTATGTTATAAACAAAAAAGGACAAAAATGAAACAACTAACCTAAATTTATTTTATATAGGGTCCTCATAATAAATGCATCTAAATTTAGATTATAATTTTGTTTAGGTTTTTGAAATTTAGTCATTTTTAGCGGTCCTACTCCTTCCATCTGATTGCATGACATACCACCATCTAGGCGTCCTCCTCATTCTTTTGGTCATGATTGACTGAATCTATTTGAATCCACTTTTCCTTTTTATTTTAGTTTTCATTTCTTGAAATATAATGACTTTTGTGGGTGTTTGTTAGGTCCCCCACCCCCTCCTATAGTTTTATTTTCTTTTAAGGTTATGGTTATCTTACTGGGGAAAGAAAAAGAAAAAAAGTTAACATGAATGTCCATGGATCAGTAATGAAAGTCTTTTAAACTCCATAAGAAATTCTATTATCACAAAAGTCTTCCACTATTTCCAAGCTAGTGAAGAAAAGCGCATTAAATTGCATTGGCCTGGATATCGGTCAAAATGGTTCGATTAAGCCTCTTATTGGTTATTAACCAAAAATTATTGGTTAATCGGTTAATTAACAGATAATCGGTCATACTAACTTCTGCACTGAGGTAGTATGTTTCAGCTTCTTCAGCACATCCCTAGCGACCTACGCTGTGTTGTAAGGCAGGAACTGATCCCTTAGCTCCTTCCGCAACTCCTTCCATGTCTCAATCGATGGCCTCCCCGCATTGGCAACATTTTTCAACCGAGTCCTCCACCACAACTTAGCATCACCCGATAGATACATCGAAGTGATGGTTACCCGCTCATTTTCTGGAATATAGGCAGCTTTGAAGTACTGCTCCATGTCCCACAAGAAGTTCTCCAACTCCTTGGCACTACGAACACCAGTAAAAGGCAACGGTTCCGCCACCCGCAACTTCCTTAGGGCCTCCCCACCACTAGGAGTCTCACATATGGCCTTCTTGATCACACCAAGCTCGGCCTCATACCTTACGATATCAGGAATGAATCCTGAACCACCAAACAAAACCTCTCTTGCTTATTGTCTGTGCGTAAGCAAGTGAGAGGTAAGCATTTAAATGTTACGCCACTTGCAACCCCACCCATTGTCCTCACATTCAGTGCTCTGGAAATGATCGACATAACCTGATAATATACTTGTTGAATGTCCAGCTTCTAATTCCGAACATTTTTTCAACAAAGTCATCAAACCAGCTTCAACTTTGTCAAAAGTGCTCCTAATCTGTAAACCAATTAAGCAAGAGATATTTTCGTCAATGTCTGATTCTCCATAACGCCTAGTCGCATGATTACACCTGGGTTCAAACGGCATGTCAACAAGCACTACATTTTTCTGCTGAAAGATCAACAAGAATAAAAAATCAATAGATTGAAAGGCGTTGACAAAAAATGAAAACAAGATGTGGTAAGTATGAAGTGGAAAGCAAATGATAGGCTTCCTATTTAATCATACATATAGGAATATCCAAGTTACAGGATAGGGAAAAAAATAGAAAAGAAAAATACACAAATCTCACATGTGACTAATATTCTTTTATCATTCGATCAACAACAAGACTTCACCCCTTCAAAGCCCAACTTTTTAGATGTCGTTAGCCTTATGCTATCAAGGGATTGGACGTGATTAACAAAGAGTAATTTTATTTAAGTTGGAATCTCGCAGATACTTCACAGAGAGATGTATTAGAAATCAATAAATGAATAACAAGAAGTGATCAGAATTTCAGAGGCAGGGTTTATATAAGAGTCGTCTAGATCATGTTACTTTTTAAGGTGGAAGAAAACAAAGCATAAGGAGAATAGCTGCCGAAGATAAACTTACAAAGGGAAGTCGACTTGAAGAAGAAGAAGAAGAAGAACAAGGAGAATAAGGGGCAAGAGAAATCTGTTGGGCCAAATCCCTGTCCCTAGCGAGTTCATGTTGCTGCTCATATTCATCTTCACATTCAAAGTGACTATTGGCATGCCTGCGATTGTGTTGTAGAAAGTAAAAGATTCTCCAGTGAACCACTAGAAAGATTAATATTATTATGGGAAAAATATAAAAAAGCCTCACAAACTACCCGTTGTTTTCGATTTAGCCTCCTAATGTTTCAAAAGTGATAAAGTAGTCCCCAAAACTACCAAACTATTGCATTTTGGCCACTCCGTTAGTCAAAACCATCAGTTTGGACGGAAACTGCAAAACGACGTCGTTTTGTTGGGGGCTACTTTATTACTTTCTGAACATTATGGGCTAAAATGAAAACAGCTGGTAGTTTTAGGGGCTTTTTTATATTTTTCCCAAAATTTTTTTTTTTCATAAAAATGCATTGTAGTAACTTACCCATAACAAAACGACGTCATTTTGCAGTTTCCGTCCAAACTGACGGTTTTGACTAACAGAGTGGCCAAAATGCAATAATTTGGTAGTTTGGGGGGCTACTTTATCACTTTTGAAACATTAGCGGGCTAAATCAAAAACGGCTGGTAGTTTGGGGGGCTTTTTTATATTTTTCCCTATTATTCTTGTAGGTGTGCAAAGCGCATTCAAATAATTGTGAGCGTATTTGAGAGAGAGAGAAATACCTCTCAAGATCTGCTGACGAAACAGTCAGATGACAAAAGGGGCACATAGCAACGATCAATGAACTCATAATACACTGTCTTTAGTTTTGATAATGCTTCTACTTTGGATCGGCTGAGAAAACTTCACCACAAAGAAGCAGAAGATAATCTAATCTAGAATGCGTCCGCCACAGATTCGCGTTCTGGTTACTGTTACGAGCGTTGTCTTACTCAATTTAATTAAACTAGATTCTCAGTCTAAAAAGGGAAAGATCAAATTTAGTCTATAGGTTTTTATGTGTGTTTCAATTTAGTTTATGGGTACTCAAACAAAACAACAAAAAAAAGAGTTTATGGTTTTCAATTTCTTTTTTTTTTGAGAAAAAACATAACATTTTATTCAATAATATCACGAGCATAAAGCTCTTACATCATAGAGCAAAGATCTGAAGCAATCATAGCATAAAACTATAAGATTACAATGTTTAGTACAAGATTCGAGACCAATTCGCTAATCCATGACTAAAATTAGATTTAATACTAGATCTGTGACAAACAGACGGATAGCAATTATTTCTCGACCCTAAGAGCGGAAACACTCTCACGCCGAAAACTCTTCCTCCTCGGATAGCATAAAGCTCTTATATCCATAACCCAAAAATCTGGACCAAAACTAATTAACCCAAAGGCGACATAGATCGAGTGAGAGAGGAAAGAGCCTTATTACAAGCCAAACAAAACAGGAAAATTAAACAATACAAAGGAAAAACACACGCCAAAACACAAATACATCTTAAAGAAGCAACAGAATAAGGAAATAAAACATGAAAAAAAAACAGTACACTCCGATCATGCACATGCCGGGAATCGAAAACTGAAAATCGAAGGGGCGTTGGAAGCTCATTGCGGCAGGGACGAGTCGAAAGGCCCAACAGTGGACGGTGGGCGGGGAATAGGCACGGAGAAGACCAGCAAAGCAGGACCTGAAAACAACCACAAGCAAGAAAAAAGGGAAAAAAAACAACAAGGAACCACCAAAACAAGGAAAATGAGCACAAAGTGGGAAGACGGTAGCCGGACCCGTGCAGGCTGGAAACCGCCACATAAGGGGCGTGGGAGCTCAATGCTGTGGGGACGCATGAAAGAAAACCCTAATAGCGGGCAGCGAAGTGGCAACACAGGTCGGCGGCGACCACAGACAAAATCCGAATCCACAAAGAGCCAAAACAAGGCCAAGGAACCCGCTGTAGAAAATGAAGGTGGGACAAGAAAAGTGGCAAGGAGGGGGCAAAAATGGAGAAAACAGAGGGGGAAAGGAGCAGCAAAGAAGGGGAAGAGAGGAGGCACCGGAGCTAGGGCATCAGGTAAATAACTAGCATCGAAGCGAGGAGGACGAGGGGAGGAGAGAGGCAGCCAAACGACCAACCCTCCTCCCCTGTGTAGCTGAAGGGTTTCGCTTTTCTCTCTTGCTGCTAGAGAGAAAAGAGATGGCTAGGTTTTGGGTTTTCAATTTCAAATAAATTATTTTGTCAACATACCATTCAATTAATTAATGAAGTGTTATGTCAGATCAATCAATGATGCCACATAGTTTTTATCCAATATATCATGTACAAATTATGAGAAATGCTAGGGGTTAATAAATTTTTCATATTTTGCCTATATTTTCTTACAATCAACCATTGGATCTGTAGACTTATATAAATTCAACATAAGTCAATGGTGAACTCCACAAATTTAATGGTTGATTATAAGAGAATATGAGTCAAATATGAAAAACTTATTAACCCCTAACGTTTCTCTACAAATTATATATACACATGGCATATTTACTTTAAATAAAAGAAATTTAAAAAATGAAGTGGGCAACCATCCTTAACTTGCGAAGGGGTCTGCCTATCACCATGAGGGGTGGCAACCTCTCTCTCATATGAAGAAACCAACATTTATAGAGGAGTGTGACCTCTCTTTAGTGTATTTAACGATGTATATAGAGTTAATGTTGACAAGTATTTTTTAAAATTAAGTAACATGTTTTTATGGTCTATGGTTCACATATATGAAGTCAATATTAATTTGTATATGATTTACAAATTTTAATTTTTGACCATTAAATGAAGGACAAAGTTTTCCTCCAAACTAGGTTGGGGGAAATTTCTCCAACCTAGTCTCTAAAATTGACATGTGTCCTCAAACATGTGCTTCTCACATGTTTTTTTTAATACCCTAATTTCCACAAACTATAGTTAACTCCACCGTTAGTTTCTCTCTCTCACGTTCTCTCTCTCTCTCTCTCTCTCACGTTCTTTCTCTCTCCTTCCCCTCCCACACGAGACCAAGCTGTCTTTCCAACCCAAAAAATCTCTCCGTCTTTACGGAAGAGTGTTTTTTTTTAAAAAGAAAAGATTTTTAAGAGGGTTGATTGGGTTTTCTTAAAAATTTAACAAAAAATAACAATTGTACTTTCTCTTTTTTTAGTCGGAAAAGATAACAAAAAATGCTCAGATTGAAGAATAATCTTTATTTGTTAAATAGATGGTTTTGAAAATTTAAGAAAAACCCAATCGCCCCTCTTAAAAATCTTTTCTTTTTTTTTTAAAAAAAACCTCTTGGCAAAGTTTCAATGAAGAGATTTTTTTGGTTGGAAAGACAGCTTGGTCTCGTGTGGGAGGGGAAGGAGAGAGAGAGGACGTGAGAGAGAGAGAGAGAACGTGAGAGAGAGAAACTGACGGTGGAGTTAACTATAGTTTGTGGAAATTAGGGTATTAAAAAAAACATGTGAGAAGCACATGTTTGAGGACACATGTCAATTTTAGAGACTAGGTTGGAGGAATAGCTTGGAGGAAAACTTTGTCCTTAAATGAATAATATTAATTTATTTGAAATTAAGTGGTTTCTTGTCCATCTATAAGGACAACCTTGCCTTACCGAGTATTGCCATCTATGTCTCGTGAGAGCGGACGGGCGACCTTCCCTCTCCTGTGGGGGGTGCCCTCGTCACTACTTAAGAGTGGCCGACAATTTATCTATTTGTATTTATTTTTACCATTTTGTTTAAGATAGATTTATAATTTAAAATAAATGTGTTGTGTAGTACATATAGTTGAGAATCCTATGCCATTAATTGAGTGGTTTGATATGACACATGAAGCAAAATTTAAATATTTAATTATCAGAATAAAAAAGAATCCAAATTTAAATCGCACAAAAATTTAGAGATTATTAGATTAAATTTGATTTTTCTCATAAGTTGGTTGCCGCTGTTATTTGTCTTTTGATCTTAAGAAGCACCAAGTATAAAACAGAAGTTGGTGGGGGCGAACCGGTTAGCTCATGTTGCCTATACGTGAGAAAATACGATATGAATAGCCCGAGGAAAGAGGGGACCCCATAGCCTTAGGTTTAGTCTTTCTCTGCGACTTTTGCATTTCTTCTTCTTCATCATCGTCTCACAAAAAAGACATACCATACAAATATTTACCACTCCGAGGAGCTTCCGGTGACTAGGATCTGCTGCACTCCTCATCAATTCATCTTTCTCTCCCTCGGTAAGTCTTATTCCTTCTGCTTCTTCTTGGTGTTTTTTTTCTTTCTCAATTTCTTAATTCTCAAATTCTCGGATGGAGTGGCCCTCGATCTGACCGATCCCCTTACATTTCTAGGCATCCAATCCTCACGTACTTTCGTTCAATTTAATTTAATTTAATTTTATTATGTTAGGTACCCAATGGATAATGTTGTTGATTGATAATATTATTCTCTCTCTCTTTTTTTTTTTTTTTTTTAAAAAAAAAAATTAGAAAAAAGAATGTGAATTTGTGCAGGCTGATCTGATCTTTTATGCCATTGCTGGGTATCGTTTTCGGATTGGATAATTATCATCATCATCTACTTCTATCCAGCTCAAGCAATATATTTGTTCTCTGTTTGTTGGTAAGAATACGAATATAACACGAGCATAAGAGAGAGAAAGAGAGACAGATATGCAGAAGAGTGGGAGTCTTTCCAGGAATAGTATTAACACACCGTCGGCTTTGAGACTGGTCACTCCTCAACAATCCCTGAGGCGCTTGGGTTTGTGTTCCCAAATCGCCACAGGGGGTCAGCACTCCTCCCCTATTGTCTTCCCTGAAAAACGTAACAAGGCCAAGGCTTCTTCACGCCGCAGCAGCGAGATCGGTGCTCCCACCCCAGCAACTCCTACTGATGATCCGGACAAAGCCAAGACCTTCGAGCACAGGATTGACATGGGAGGACCAGCAGCTGCAGGCGGAGATGAAAAGTCTGATTTGTTGGGATGTGTGGTCTTCTCGGGAAAGCTAGTTTGGGATAAGAGGAGGACCTCCAATAAGAATGCCACCGATGTACAGCAAACCTCTGCTACTGATATTACCAACCAAGAAGCAGTTGATGCTAAACTTACCAGCAGGGCTTTAGTTTGGGGTTTTCACATGCTGTCTCTTGATGATGTCGTCTCCGTAAGCTCTTTCTTCCATGCCAGTAGATGCTAGTAGAAAAGATTTTTATGACTGCTAGAGGTCTCTTTCAGCTTTGGCATTCAGGACTCAATAGTTTCCTTCAATGACTTTGACAGGTTTCTTACAATGTTGGTCTCAGACATTTTACCGTGCATTCATACCCATTAAAAAAAGGTTCATGTGGCCTCTCTTGTTTTATCAAACCTCGAAGAAGTCGCAAGGATTTTCGCTTCTTGGCTCCTACCACTGAAGAAGCAGTTCAGTGGGTTGGTGGATTTGCAGATCAACAGTGTTTCGTTAATTGTTTGCCTCACCCTTTGGTTTCTTCAAAGAAGCAGGCTTCTTCAGAATTACTTCCACCTGATACTCCTCCTGAACTACTCTTCAAATGTAAGAATCCGCCGAAAATGCTCGTGATATTAAACCCACGGTCGGGACGTGGTCGTTCTAGTAAAGTTTTCCATGGCATTGTGGAACCAATATTTAAGGTATTTCACAAACCGATATTTAAGCTACACTTCCATCTGTAAATGCTCTGATTTTTCTGCTTGTTGTTGAGATGGTTTAGTCATATTTTTATGCAAACTATCCACAAACAATTAGGGTGGGGGTGGGGGCAAGAAAGAAGTGCCTTCCTATCTATCTCCATGCGTACAAAACCCTTAATTGTCTTATATAAAAATGTATTATAGGACTTCTTCTCTTTGATCTGAACTGCTATTGTTATTTTGGATTTCCCTTCTACTGTTCCACCCTTGATCAAAAGATGAAATAGCTCTTTGCGGATGGTTTCTTGTATATGCTTTTAACCATTTTTATCACATGATTTATTGCTTAAGAGGCAATGGTTTTATCTTCACTTGTGACTCAGTTGAGCCTAACATATCTTAGGAGCAAGCTCATGGTCATGAGTTCTATATATAGTAAACTGAGTGAATATTTTGTGATAATTTTTCCTTGTTATGGAGTAGATGACAATGGATGACTCTGGGGTTCTTGGATTCGAGGAATGGGTTTTCAAGAATTATGTGAATGTGGGAACCAGCATTTCAAAGTTGTTTGATGTGCGATGGAAATCGTTAAAGGAAATTTTTCAAATTTGTACCAATACCTTGGATAAGATTGCCTGGATACCTTGGTAGTTTTCCACATAAGTTTCGAGGATTGCATGACTCCTTTCTGCATGATTATCTGGGAACATGAGGCTGACTCACCCAGAGGTAATTGATGGTGTTTGGGAATAACCAAATCAGACCTTTAAAATTGAACAAAAGACCATGGTTTCTGTTGTAGCTTTAGTTTGTACTATGTTTTATCTTTGTTCTTTTTCTTTTTCAATGTCTTCAAATAAGTGAATTGCTTCATGAACTCCAGATAAGCATTTCCTTGCTAGGATCTTTCGGAGGTTTAGACTGTCTTCTACACTTGCCATTTTCACATGATTATCACTTTTTGAGAAAACATCTTAGGACCCCACCCTGCCTTGCCCTGCTCTAACTGGTGGGTCTGAGAAGGTTGTAAACAGGGTAGGATCAATTTTGGGGAGAAACTAAGTCAGGCTCCATTTGGGGCTGGTTTATGGTTGCCCTTCCCCATAAATGAGAATACCCATGATATATATTCTAATATAGATTTGAAAAGCAAAATTGAATTTACTTACTAAGACTTAAGACTTCAAAATCTTTGTATTCAAATTTAACCTGTAAAATGACCAAAACTTTTTATTCAAAGAGGTCCAATCTGTCTCATTTCTCCCCCTACCCTAAGGAAGACTAGTAGCTGGTTTTGGGGAAAAAGTTTTAGCTGTTAGGGGCAGTGATGGAGAATTACTACCCAGCCCTTTTTACATTTATACCCTGTCTTATAATTCCTCCTAAACAGATCAGAATCTTCATTACTTCATTGCAAAATTGCTAAGACACTGCTATGTTTAATAGAATCTGCTACAAAAGCCAGTTAACGGGGGTATTCCTGCATTTGACATAATGTACCATCTATCCACACATTACTCTGGAGAAAGATGCTTGGGAACACTATGCAGCACATTTAGGAAGAGAGAGAGAAAGAGGAGAGAAGAAAGAGGAGAGAAGAAAGAGGAAGTAGAATGAAGAAGATATAAAGATTGTTTTCATCATCCTCATACCTTGTCCATCTCCTTGTCATCATAATTGTCAATCCGGTGGGTCATAGTGGAAAAAGGACCAACTTAGCACAAACATGCAGTGCGAAGACCTTGCAAGCCTCAAGTATCTTGGATGGTGGCTCACTGTTAGCTTGTTACTCATCATGGCCTTGCCTGCCACTCATGCCTCATGACTCATCGAGTCCCCCTATCTTGACCTAAAACAGGCCATTAGAATGAAGGATATCCTACAATGAGACTTGACAAACTCTGCTTGACAAAAACCCATAGCAGCAACATGTGTATGCTGGGTTTCCTTATGGGAACAAGCACCAATGTTGATCCTTTAGTCCCCTCCCAATGGAGATATTTGGCGCCAAAGTGGACACATGCCTGACTGCCTAGGCTCACACCAAGGCCTAGAGATAGCTCACTTAATGCCTTCTTCACCGTGGCAATGGGGATAGTGAAGAGCTGAAAACCATGCTCCCAACTAAAGTGTGTTCTGGGCAAGAACTGATTCAGGAGAAGAACATTAGTGTGGATTTATTATTCCTAATGGAAAAGGAAAAACCCAATCTTGTTTTCGAAAGGAAAACTAATGTATAAATAATAAATCCACACTAATATTCTTCTCCTGCATCAAAAACTCAAGTGGCTAAGGAAACCACAGTATGCTTAAGCAAAAACAAACCTTGTTTCCACTTAAAAGTTCTGCATTTGGATTCTGTTTCTTCAGATCTGGGTCTAATACCTTGTTTTAAGATGTGCACTATAATTATGAAACTACCACTTGCAACACCAAAGGCTCCAATTCCAATGCTAGCTCCCAGTTAAGGAATGAGCTCATAACATTGGGTAAAAATATGTTATGCTAGTAACACTCATGGTGTAAGATTGTGACGATAATCATCACCATTATCGTTCCTTCCTTTTCTCTAGATTTTTGTTCTCCTATATTTTTCTTCTTGTGTTTTTTATGAAATTTAGAAACTACAGAACCTGACCTTTATGGTTGAAGTAGTAGGTTGCTATAATCCTATTATATTTAAGAAAAGATTCTTTGAATTTTTTGTCTGCATTCCTATTCATGTGGAGGTGGAAACTGTGACAGCTTGCAGGGTTTCAATTGAAGGTTATAAAAACAACATCTGCTGGTCATGCTAGGAAACTTGCATCCGGTGTTGACATCAGCACTTGTCCTGATGGTACTATCTCTTGACTAATCACATCATAGCATCTCTTTTATTTGCTTTTGCTTATGCATCTTGATTATGTTCATCATCTTGAATGTTTTCATAAATGTGTACACATTTTACCTTTTTTTTTTTCTTTTTTTTTTTTTTAATTCCAGGAATCATATGTGTGGGAGGTGATGGGATTATTAATGAGGTAAGTTATTGGCAGTGTTCGCTTTTCTTTAGTTCTATTGCATATTCCCATTTTCTTTTGCATTTATTACTATTTACAGTTCTCTCGTACAGCTTCTAGTTTCCTGGAATTCACCATTGAACCATATCAGGTCATTACCTTGGACCAATTGAAGAAGCTTAACTTTTTCCAAGCATACTTGTACGAGTCATAAGTATTGTCAAACTATAAAATCAATTGAGGGATTGATTATTCTTGAGCTCATTAAAAACAAATTGATGATTGGAGATTGATGTGGTCTTTTTGTGTGCAAAAATATCAATAATAAAATTATGGGAAAAAAATAAAAAGGCCCCCCAAACTACCAGCCATTTACGATTTATCCCCCTAATGTTCAAAATGTAATAAAGTAGCCTCCAAAACTACCAACCAGTTGCAATTTGGCCACGCCGTTAGTCATCACCGTCAAATAAGATGAAAAATTCAATACGGCGTAGTTTTGGCAAGGTTAAGTTACTAAAATGTCATTTTGGGAAAAAAATCAATTTACAAAAGGCCCGCAAAACGACGTCGTTTGGCAAACCCTAAAACAAATAAAAAAATAAATTAAAAAACAAATTAAAAATTAATTAATTAAAAAAAGGGGTTGTGGGGTGACCGGCGAGCCACCCCCAGGCCATGGGATCCATCCTTGATGATCTTTGATGTCGCACACGACCTTTAGGGACATCATTGGCATTTCATGCATCCTTCCGTGGGGGTGCTGTCACTGGTAAAGTTGGTAATGCACTTGACCATAAAGGAAGCAAAGCTCTTAAAAACTTGTGTCGAAATGGACCGACAAATGAGAAACCCACAGGAAGATGACAAAGTCTATTCAGTCCTAGAGTTGGATGGCTTTGTTTGCCACATTTTCTGTGAACAAATGTCTTGATGAAGAGAAAAACAACTTGAATTCAATTCTGGAAAGCTATCGACTTACCCCTTTTAGCATACTTATTACAATTCCCATCTTCATCATCTGCATAATATGAAATTTCAGAGTTTTGCTGTTCAACTTGAATGAAACCTTTTCGGGTTGTAGCACCAGGGACAAAAATTCGGCCATTGGAGGAGAATATAGAGGACCAGAGAGAGAGATGAGCCACCCCCAGGCCTACGGGGTGGCTGCCTAGCCACCACCATGGCCTGGGGTGGCTCGCGGGCCACCCCTTCTAATTTTTTTTTTAAAACATTGATTTTTTATATTTTTTAGGATTTGCCAAACGACGTCGTTTTGGGGGACCTTGTTTTAATTGATTTTTTTTTTCCCAAAAGGGCATTTTAGTAACTAAACCATTTCAAAACGACATCGTATTGCATTTTCCATCCAATTTGACGGTGTTGACTAACAGAGTGGTCAAATTGCAACTGATTGGTAGTTTGGAGGGCTACTTTATTACATTTGGAACATTGGGGGGCTAAATCGTAAATGGTTGGTAGTTTGGAAGCCTTTTTATATTTTTCCCTAAAATTATTACTCGCAATAGAACGAATCCTTGTAGGATAGGGCTATATTGAGGGTGTCGAACCTCAAGGACTGCACGTGTGTTGTTATTAAATTCTTTAGGATTAATTCTAACTTAATCTAAAGAAGATTGTTCTTGTTGAAAACTAAATGCATAAACTAGATTGTTTTTGTGATGAGAGGAAGAATAAGGGGTTGACTTCACCACTAACCGTATAATAATGGTCAATCATATTTTAATAAGAAAAATTCATTCTATGCATAATAAGACTCGTGTCACTCGAGTAGTCAAGAAAATATCATTATTAAGAAATAAGTATAATCCATCTTTGGTTGGTACGGACCGTCTGCCTAACCTTTAGATGCGGTACGATCCGCCTTCCCTAGGTATGACCTATCAAATCTTTTAATAAGTTACACATAATCAATGAATAAGCATAAATTATCTTCGGTTAGTACGAATTGTCTACCTAAATTATACTAAACTAGGGTGTAGACAAATTTACCTTTCCTAGGTATGACCTATCAAATCCTATTGATCATGTGTCAATTGAAACTGTTGCATAACAATCATTCATATAATCACAGAAAATATAAAGGATCGAGTTCAATCAAGATAAAAAGCTTTCTAAGACAAGAGAAGAATTTCATAATGATTGAATATAAATATTAAAGGTCAATTCTCATAGTTGAACAACCATCATGCATATAGAAAAACCAAAATTGGAATACAATTAAGCCATTTTTACTTGAAAAGGGCTACATCAATACCCTATTATAGATTTAGTTGCTCATGCTGGTACTGGGATGGTGTTCTATCATGTTCATCTTTTCTTCAACTCTTCAAGCCTCCAAGAAGATCTTTCTGTGAATTATTTCTCTAAAACCAAGCACACATTTCTCTTGAAGTTTGAGGCCTATTTATAGTAAATTCTAAACCCTAGGAGCTCGGGGAGTCCTAGAAATGTTGGATTTTCATCCCCTAGTCGAATTAGGAGACCTAGGCTAATTTTTAAAACAATTCCGCGTTTCTGTCCTGCAGATCACCCTGCGTGCGCTCGAGCCCAAGGAATGGTGCGCTCGAGCGTAGTGCTGAGTGTGATCGAGTGCAGGTGTGATTGAGCCCAATGGTGCTAAGCTCAATCCCTCTTGCTGCCAATGCTCCCTAAAGTGTGTCTTAAGCCCAAAATCAATGGAATTTCTTGCATCTTTATTTAGAACCTGAAAAATAATAAAATAACACAAAATCAAACAAATAACAATGCTAAGGAATTAACATATAGGAGTTAAGGGGCTTGAATGTGCAACATTCGGCGCTTATCATAGATGTAGGTTGATAAATTGAGTGTTAAAATAAGTCTAAGGTTTCGGTTGTTTGGCTCATATTCTAGTTGGTTACTATCATTATTAGTGTTCTTTTTTTCCTTCCAAGAGACGTTTGGTGTTGAATTCTAGGCTTTCTAATCACTGTAGTTCGAGAAGTTTAAAAATCTTATTCAATCTAGCACTTTGGGGATGCATTATACTGCCAGAAATATCTTCCGTAGTTCTTGTACTTGTGGATGGCTGGTCTTAGTGGGACAACTAAACCCAACTATCCACGGACACATATGATCATCTTGAGTAACAACCTATCCTTGAATGATGTCAGCATCAGTCAAAGTTGTAAATTCTTGGCGATAAGGGAGCAATTTCCAGGGTATTGTTCTTAACTACTACTCCTGAGGCAACTCATGTTCTATTTGTTTGGCACCTGTCATGGTGTCAATTATTTAGTGGAGACTGGCCCCCTCACGCATCAGTTGCCTAAGATAGAAGCGCTATGTATCTTATACTTCATGTCATGATTTTTGGTCCTTGATTAGGGAAAAAAGTAATGGGCTTCAATGAAACAACGGTAGATTAGCTTTGTGCTTCATAGAAAATGTCTCATGATGGTCAAGCACTTGTTATACGGGTTAAATATATATTTTTTTAATTTTCTTGATCTTTTGTCTTTTTTGGGTTCAATGTTTTTCTTGTACACTTCATGTGTACTTAGGTTGCACCCGTTTGCTCTTAATAAATTTTGAATGCTTATTAACAAATGATACATTGGTTATGTAGATAGTCTTCAGAAATATATAATTGATAATTAGATGTGTCTAGTGAAAATTTTGTAAATCTTTCCTTTGGAAAGCACAACAGCTTTTCACAAACAAGGACAATCTCTTAGTAGCACATAGAATTGGGAAAGGTCAATCACTTGAGGAGAGTCCTCTTTGCAAGTGGTATTTATATACAATATGTATCAAATAAAAGAAAGGATGAGCTTGTATGGCTTCATAGTACTATGCTTGAGCCCTGAAAGGCATGTAAGCCATAGGCTTTTGCAATTGGGCCTATATGTTTAGTGAGGGGGTATGGATTTTTTTATATAGAGGAGATCAGAAGACACTATTCTTGTTGAAATGAATCTCAGAGAAACCTTCCCATTCGCAAAGCATGTAGAGAGTCAATTTTCTGGTTGGTTTTGATTGATTTGGTTCAGTTTTAGGCTGACACATATGGTGTTGCACCCTTTTTTTTTAATTAATTTATTTATTTATTTTATAACATAGGAGAACTTTACTCAGATTAATTGCACGTCGCAAACGCATACTGTACAATAATCCTCACCGTTAATCAAACTCTTACGTGTAACTGACCTCACCCGCCATAACCAGTTACCAGGTAACCCAAGAGCTTTCACCCCTGGCGGGCGAAACAGTTTATCCTCATGCCCAGGAGGCAAATTGGTGTTGCACCCTACTTGTTGCAGAATTGTTGATGATTAGTTTTAGGATCTTACTCCCTGAAAGGAATAGTCAGTGTGGAGAAATGATTGCTTAGGACCAGCAGTGTCGGAATGGGTACTATAGAAAGTGATTGGTTTTTGTCATCATTTGGGATTGTCATGCGAAGGGGAGCTTATGGCTTTGTTTACAACCATTGAGGTTTCGGTTATTTATGAAGCCAAAGCCTCTATCTTGGATGAATGAGGGAGACAAGCATCTAAGGGTTTGCAGTCTTGTGCGGAGTTTGTGGGGTTGCTAACATGTAGACTAGTACTGTTTAAATTTTAAAAGGGCTTCCGGTGGGATTCTGATTTATGTGGGATAGGAGGGTGGTTGGAAAAATTGAAGAGTGTGTGGGCAAGTTTAGTTCCTTCAGAAATGTTGATAATCGTTTTACATGGGCTTTGGCCGGTGTCTCTGGACCTAATTTTGATTGGGATTGAAGATTTCTATGGGATGAGTTGGCTGGATTACTTTTTTTTTTTTGATAGGTAATAAGGAGTTTTATTGAAAAAGAAAGAGAGAAGAAAAAGCGGCTCTAAAAGAAGAAACCCCAAAGCACACCCACAAAAGCCCACGAAAGGAACCCTAAAAAACATCCGAAAACCCCCCCCAAAGGGGCGCAACCCTAATGCACAAGAAGTATAAAAGGAGAGCGCCTAGGAACACCCACAAGAGACCCAAGCTCACAAGGAGCACCCACAAAAGACCCAAACAGACTACATCCCAATAGTCTTGCTCTTCTTTCCCTGAATAGGCCCACTAGCTGTACCATAATTAATGGAGCTCTCTAAGTTTAGCAGCTCTCTCTTGCCCTTCATCCAAGGTCTCCTCCCTTCAAAGTCCCGCATCACCTCCTGCATCCTCGCCAACTCCTCAGTGCCATTCGGGGGGAGTGCAACCTTATTAGCCCGACGTGTTTGCCATAGTGCATTATGGGAGATTTTAATGTCACTCATTTTCCTATCAAGAGACAGGGACCCAACTATGATGAAATTCGCAGATTTCATTTTTGACTAGGGTCTCATGGATATTCGTCTTGTTGGTGATAACTTCACGTGGTCAAACAATCAAGGGCCTCCTTGGTCTAGAATAGAAAAATTTATAGTTTCTTCTTATCGGGAGGCCTAGTTTCTGAAAGTATCACATAAAAGATTGCAAAGAGTTCTCATATAACTTCCCTATCCTTTTGGACTATGGAGACTTTCATGGAGGTAAAAGGTATTTTAAGTTCGAGAATATGTGGTTGAAATAATGGTGGACTTCTTGCCACTTTCAAGGTTCTCTAAGTTTCATTTTGGCTTGCAAACCAAAGGCCATGAAAGTAGATTTAAAAGTCTAGAACGGGGAGGTGTTTGGCAATGTAGAGAGACAGGACAAAAAAACTTCTTTTGGATGAAATTTGAGATCTTGATCTTCTAGAAGAAGAGATAGCTTTATGCGATGAGGAGAAAGTGAGAAAGGCTAAAGCTATAAATGATCTGTAGAGGTCTACTCTTATAGAGGAGTGAGTTGGAGGCAGAAATTGAGGGCTTTGTGGCATAAAAAGGGTGACAAGTGCACAAAATGTTTTTCACCGAGTGGCAAACTCGATAGAAGAAATAATTCCATTGAATCTTTGATGGTTAATGGTTTAGTTTCTATAGATCATACTAAGATTAGAGAACACATTGTTCGGTTCTATGATAGTTGGTATATTGAATAGTATAGTTGACCCAAATTGGATGGCCTTTCTTTTGATTCCTTCGGTGAGGTTTTAGGCTAATTAGTTGGAGAGGGTGTTCGATGACGACAAGGTCTTTGAGGTGGTGAAAGCCTTAATGAATGGCTTTCTATGGCTTTCTTCCAAGCTTGTTGGAAAGTCTTAAAAGAAGATATAATGAATGTTTCCTAGGATTTCCATGCTAGAATAAATATTAACTTAGCTAAATCAGAATTGGGACCTGTTGGTAATGTCCATAATGTAGAAGATCTGCCACTCCGCGTAGCATAACCCAAGACATTTATTGAGAAGATAGTCTATTTGGGATGGCATTTATTGAGAAGATAGAGTGTTGTATGGCTGACTTGAAGTGGCTGTACTTGTCTGAGGGTGGTAAGATTACATTGGTTGAGAGCACACTCTCTAAATTGCTTACTTATTTTTTATCTCTTTTCCCCCTCTCGTCGGGCATTGCCAATCGTATACAGAAGCTTTATCAGGATTTCTTGTGGGATGGTAATGATGAAGAGATCAAATTTTATTTGGTAGGTTGGAACAAGGTTTGTTCTCTGATTTCTAAGGGGGGTTGGGGTTCTTTACTTTGTTCTTCGATCAGCTGTATTCCATCAAATTGAAACAAGATGGTGTAGAACAGCTTTATGGGATCCCTTCCAAGAGGGGGCGGTTTGAGGTTGAACGTTCTATAATGTTTTAATCCCTCATGATAGCACTCCTTTTCCTTGGAGGTATATTTGGCGGAGTAAGGCCCATTTAAGAGTGACATTCTTCGCTTGGTCGACTGCTTTAGGTAAGATCCTCACTTTGGATAACTTAAGAAAGCGGCATATCGTTAAGTTATCCAAAGTGAGGATCTTACCTAAATGCGGAGACCTTCTCCGTGCAAGAAACGCCGGGACTGTTTTGGGTCCGTAAATGCTTTTTACTGTCCTCCTGAGGTGCAGTAGGGGTATTGGTTATTAGGGCTGATGCTGGGCTATTGTGGCTTTAGTTTTGGGTTCTTTTTTGGGTTTATTCTGTTTGGCTATGGCTTCTTGTTGGGCCTATTGGGTTGGCTTCTTGTTGGGCCTCTTGGGTTGGGTCTTCTTGGGTTGTGTTTATGGGTTTTGTGTTGGGTACCTATGTATACTCTCTTGTGTACTTAGAAGCGTATTGCGTTTTTTTTTTTTATATATATATAACATTACTTACAAAGAAAAAAAAAAATTAAATTTATCGTTTAGAAAGCGGCATATCATTGTGGTTGATTGGTATTGCTTGTGTAAGAAAAGTGGGGAAACCGTTGATCATCTTTTACTCTTTTGTGAGTTAGCCAGTGGCTTATGGAACTCTATCTTCGGCTTTGTTCGGCCTAGCTTGGGTCATGCCTCGTTGAATGAGAATTTTCTTCATTTGTTGGAAAGGGAAGTTTGGTAGCCCTCAAAGTAAAAGTTGTTTGGAAGATGCTTCAGCTTTACTTGATATGGTATATTTGAAGAGAAAGAAATGATGGAAGCTTTGAATATAGAAAAAGGGTAGCAGAGTTAAAGGCCTTCTTCAATTCCCTTTCTAGTGGATAACTACCTATGATTGTTTTCATATTTGTAGTTTCCATGACTTTTTTTTATTATCTTTTATCTTTTTCTGGTTAGGTGCTTCTCTTGTATACGTCCTCTGTACTCAGGTGCACCCTTTTGTTTTTAATGAAACTCAATTTCTTGTTAAAAAAAATTGGAGAGAGAAACAATCTAAGTTTTTAATATTGTGGGTGGACAGTGATGGAGTTAAAGTTCTTCAAAACTCTTTACTGTCAGCCGGTTATGATTGTTTACATATTTCTAATTTTCCTGATTTTTTTGATCTTTTGTCTTTCTGGTTTGGTCTTTCTTTCTCTTGTATATTTTCTGTGTACTTGGATTGCGCTCTTTTGCTCTTAATAAATTTCAATTAAAAAACAAAAAGAAGGATCTTACATTTCTGGGCCTTGATGTATTGAAATAGAATATCTAAGCCTATAATGCAATATACTTTTGCATTCTTCCTAGTGCTCAAGACCGTGCAGTAGTTTTCCTCTTTGTTTCTATCTGAGAAATTTAAGCATCTATTTCTCCTAGTTTCATAATGTTAATATTAAGATTAAGGTGTTCTATAGTCAATGTTTTTCTAGACAAATTTTATATCAAGGACCCCTTTTTTCATGTGTACGTGCTTCTAAGAAAATTTGTCATGCTTATCAGGGTGCTAGTTCTTAATACTTTCCTAGTGTAGATACCATGTCCATACTGTTTTCTTTATTATGCAGGTTCTAAACGGTCTATTAAGTAGGGACAACCAGAAAGAGGGAATTTCTATACCAATTGGAATTATACCTGCTGGTTCGGACAATTCATTAGTTTGGACTGTTCTTGGAGTCAGAGATGCTGTTTCTGCTGCTATGGCTATTGTGAAGGTAACTCTTTTCATTGAATTGGATGGTATCAGTTTAGAACTTGCTGGTTATTATAAATAATTTTCTTATGACAGATATGACAACCTGGCAATTCACTTTAATGCAATCCTCTTTAATTATTCATTTGGTTGTCATTTGTCAAACAATGCCATTATAGTGATTATAGTGACTGCTATTATCACTGTTTTAACTTTTATTAATTTTTTCGGTTTGATTGATGAGTTACATACACATCCAGTTGGTCTTTAACCCACAACTCCAACCTCCACCCCGTTCTTACCAGGGGAGGATGTGCCAATTGAGCTACAGCTCATTGGCATGGTTTTATCTTTGTTATCATCATTCATCATTTCATGGTATGGGTCCTTTAATATTATTTATATGTTGTCCTCTCTTGTTAGGGTAGGGATACCCTAATAAATGGAGAAACATGTTTGAAATGACAATATTTTTAACAAACACCTAACTACACCTATGCTAACACACAGAGAAAATAAAATACAAAGATAGAAAGAATCTAGGTGTCTGGGAAAGCCAAGACAGAAAGTATGACATAACCTTGTCGGATTCTATAAATGCATAATTATCATCAGCCCAACCTGGAGTGTTTACACAACTAATGTAGTAACAACTGCCATAAACCATTGTTTGGCACTCATTATTGATCATTCTGCATTAGTAATCAACTGTGAGAATGATGGGAGAGGGTAGTAGTACAGGTGTCAGATTATTTCACCACAAAGGAGCAATGCTATACAGCACAACTAGGTTGGATTTCTGAAAGATATATTTGACTTAAATTTCCCAAAAGATGGTCACCGTTGCCATCAATACTCTTGATTTTTTTTTTTAAAAAAAAAAATAAGTAATTGAAATATCACTAAATAGTGAAAGACACAACCCAGGTACATATGAAGTACACAATAGAAATACCTAAGTAAGAGAAGAAAAGAGAACAAAGAAATAATAAAAGCTAATCACAAACGGAACTAAAAACGCAGGTGTCCAAATATACAAAATACAAAGTATTAATAAGCTCCACCAACATCCTCGTGGTCCTCAAAACTTCTATCTTTGTGTTCCCTCCAGAGACATCACAAAAGACAAGAAGGCATCATCTTCCAAATAGCAGCATTTTGAGAGCTACCACACATCCACCAACAAGCATACAAATCAACTACTCCTCTAGGCATAATCTAAGAAAGCCCAAAATGACTGAAAAGTGCGCTCCATAATGCACAAGTTACCTCACAATGGAGAAGAAGATGGTCCTCGGATTTTCCATCCCTCTTGCACATATAATACCAATCAACTACAATGACATGCCTCTTCTTTAGATTGTCCATGATAAGAATCTTTTTTAGGGCTGCCAACCAAGCAAAAAAAGTGGCTCTCAATGGAACCTTGGTTCACCAAATACTCTTCCAAGGAAAATGAATGCCACCATTACAAACAAAGACCTTATAGAAGGAGCTAACAACAAGCAACCCCTTTTTAGAGGGGATCCACCAAAGCTTGTCATCACCTTCCCGTCTTTCTCTAATAGAGTACAACAAATTAAAAAATGAGGCGAAGACATTCACCTCTCAATCATGAGTTGCTCTAACAAAACTTACATTCCACTAATTGGATCCACCAGAAAGTTTTGAATGAGCTACTTCGGAAGCAAGCAAAACAGGTTGGCGTGTCAGATTCGGGTCGACCAGCTTGACCCGCCGACCCATTTAGGGTTATCCCAAACATGACCCGTTTAGCTAAAAGGGTCAAACAGGTCAACCCGAACACAATACGCTAAATTACTACGTAACACGAACCATGTGACCTATTAGTTAACGAGTTGCGTCGGGCAGACACAAAACGACCCAACCCTGATTTTTTTTTTCCCTATGTTGCAATCATTTCAAAATAACAAAGATTGGATATAAGAGGAATCAGAGACATTGAGTTTAAGAACTGAAACAACAAAATCAAGAAAATGATGATGGGAAGAAGCACAACACCGATAGAGTCCTCCCCATGCAAACCTGCCATCAACTCCATGGCTCTCTCTAATCACTGCAACCACAATTTGTCCAACATGGAGTTGGGTTCTCTTATGGCCGTCTTGTCAAAATCTCCATCACCCACTTGCAAAGGCTCCTCCTCTAGCCCTCGAGACTCCAAAGCTTGCTCTCCAAAACCAGAAATATTATGCTCTCAAGTCCCCATTGAGTTTTCCAATGTGAGAAACCAATGGAGAGACCGAGAGAGAGGGAGAGCAAGAGATCGGAGACGAATGTTTGCAGTCGACGAAGATTGAGAGAGAGAGGGAGTATGGTCTGGGAGAGCGGTGTTGTAGATTGAGAGACAGAAGACTGAAGAGAACCATTTAGGACTTTAGGGAAACTTAAAATTTACTTTATATATATATATATATATATAACGGGTCAACACACGGGTTCACGTGTTGACCCGTGTGACACGTTTATTAAACGCGTCATAAATGGGTTGACTCGTTTATGACCCGAACCCATTTAACCTAAACCCTAACCCTAAAACTACGTGTCGTGTTCATGTCGGGTTCGCAGGTTAAATTGTTAGCCCTACACTACACCACAGATCATGCTAGAAACTCATCTCGGTGCCGTCTCCCACCTAAAATCTGGTGTGACTTGCAAACGACCCCCTACCCTTCCTGATATTTGTCCATCACCCCACCCCATATGACCCAAGCGGTTCATTGGAACACTATCACCCTACAAACTACCAAATTTATAGTCAACCGCAACTCTCCACCACGCCTCTCTCTCATGCACATACTCTAATCAAGAGTATCAATGGGTGGCCACCATCGATACTCTTGATTATAAATCAAAGATGTATAGGGGTCATTAGTATGGCTTGCAAAGGAGGTTATCAGCCAAAAACTACCACTTTTTTTTTTTTTTTCTTTCTAGAAAGAATAGCATAACTGGCAAGAAAATGTACATACTTCTACAACCGAATCTAGAATTTACATAAAGATGGAGGAATATGATTGATTGATCAACACACTTGCAGAAACATTTGGAATTTCTAGGAACTACTTGTGTTTTCTGGGAATATGCAGATACATGGTGAATTGCCACCTTGGTTAGATTCTTAGCATGTTTGACGCCTTTTAATGTGATTATATTACTTTTAAAAAAAGTTATGGGGTTCTCTCTCTCTCTCCTGGTCGTGAGAGGATGATTGAGGGGTAGATGTGGGTTGTCTTCTTGTGGGTGTCATTTTGTTTAGTGGGACTTAAGGGCGGCGGAGAAGTGTGTGGGGGTTTTCGTTTTCGTTTGTAGTTTTTCTTTTTGGGTTCTTGCGGGTGTCTTTGGCTAGGTTTTCCCTGCTCTTTTTGCTCTTTTGTTTGGTGGTCCTTTTGTATACTTCCTGTGTACTTTAGGGGCATCTTACACTTTCTATAAATTTCTGATTACTTATAAAGAAAAAAACTATGTAATCTAGTTTTGTCCACTACTTGACGTAGCGGAAGACTAAAGTAACTAACCAAAGAACAACGTCTTTGATTCTGCAAGGAGAAGTATCTTTGTCTTCTACCCAAAAGATAAAAACAAGCTCGCAGGCTAAAAGAAAGATAAAACTCCGCAAAGTATTTGAGAGAAAATTTTCTAATTTGATAATGATTCAATGAATTGGTTTTACATAATAAGCTAGGCTATTTATAGGAGATAAATACTTGTAGAGAAAGTAAACATAATCCTAGTAGTAATAGTAAACCTAATCTTAGTAGCAATAGGAAACCTAATCCTAATAAGGAAAGGAAAATAATTAAAGCAAATCTAACCTTATTAAGGAAAGGAAATAAAGTCATAATAAAATAAAATAAAATCCTAATATAAAATTGACAATCAGCAAGAATCGTGAAAAATCTTTCTTTTTGTACTTTCATTGTTTGAGAACGGATAAAATTATGATAAAGCGCCACTACTCCAATATTATTTTTGATATTTTTCTTTTTTCGTTTTTACCGAAAATATAGGTAAATATCGTCCTACATCAGACACCCCCACTTGAAAAAAACTCGTCCTCGAGTTTCCTTCGGGATATAGTACGAGAGGCTCCTCTGAAGAAAGGTACTTGGAGAAATCTGCATAAATAGCATCAAGATACAATTTTTCCTTTTCGTTTACTTCCATAAAAATTCCTCCAAGGATTTCTTCATGGATGTCATCTTCAACTTCATCGTTTTCTTCAAAATAATCTTCAATTTTTGTGGTGATAGTGATGAGTTGCACCTGTGGTGGAGGAGGTGGTGGTTATTCTTCCACTGGTGTAGTCATTGGAACAAATAGTTGTTGCTACACAAATTGTTTCTCTGACAACAACTCCACTTTTTCAACCAATTTAACAACCTTTTTTTGATAAGTAATAAGAAGTTTTATTAAAAGCGTAAGGCGCCCCAACGTACACTGGAAGTATACAAGAGAAAACACCTAACTAGAAAAAGAAAAAAGAAAGCCGTAGCTCACCCACAAAAGAACCCCAACACATCCACCCAAAAACCCTCATAAACAAAAACCCAAAGAAGCCCAAAACCCTCAAAACAAACACGAATCGTTACATCCCAATAGTCTTGCCCTTCCTTCTCCGAGGAGACGCGCTAGCAATGCCCTAATTAATAGAGCTTTCTAAATTTAACAGCTCTCTCTTGCCCTTAGCCCTAGGTTGTGCGACCTTTATTTCCCGAAGGAAATTCTCTATCACCTCATTCAGCAACACCAACTTCTGATCATCTTCATCGCCATCCAGCCCCTGATTAGGATGATCGGGGGATAGCTTCCCATTGCGTGCTACCTGATTTGCCCGACGAAAATCCTCCTCCATGACCTTCAAGCTCGCCATATGCGGATCATCGTCCTTTACACCTGCCCTCATCCACTCAATCAGCCACTTTTGGGGTTTGGTCAAACCATTTTCACCAGTTATGGTGTCAGAAATGCCTTTGATCCTAGGCTGTGCAACCTCCACTTCCGGAACAAAATTCCCTTTCTCCATCGAACTTATGCCCCTCATCGGATTAGTGTCCTTAGGAACAGGCTTCAATGTTTCACCATAATTAACAATTTAACAACCTCCACATCCTTTTCACCACAATTAATATTCTCTTCATAGGTTGAGTACCTATTTGGAGATTTATGAATATAGTTACGAATAGGTCGAATGTGACTTCCATCAATGTTTCTATGATTTCGAAAGGAACCCATCTGCATACGTTCAAACGTCTCCCATAACTAGCATATCTCATGTTGCACTGTTTACCGAAACTCTTGAAATTCGGCTCTCCAAGGAGCCTCTGATCGCTTGATGTATCACTAGTAGTCGAATCTCGAAACAACATCTCTCTCATGAACAGCGTCGTTATAGATGTTGTTGTAGTACAAGTTGGCCATCGAATCCGGATAACACCGGCTTGGATACCCCATGAATTTGGCTCTCGAAAGAGCCCTTTCCTTACAAGCGGTGTTGTTGGAGAAGTTTGTCACCGTTACGCTAATTGGCCACGATCAGGATAAAGTCTGCTCTTATACCAACTGATGTAGCGGAAGACTAAAGTAAGTAAGTAACTAACCAAAGAGTAGTTTATTTGATTCTGTAAGGGGAAGCGTCTTTATCTTCTACCCAAAAGTTAAAAACAAGCTCACAGACTAAAAGAAAGATGAAACTCCGCAGAGTATTTGAGAAAATTTTCTGATTTGATAATGATTCAATGAATTAGTTTTACATAATAAGCTAGCCTATTTATAGAAGAAAAATACTTGTAGAGAATGTAAACCTAATCCTAGTAGCAATAGTAAACCTAATCCTAATAAGGAAAGGAAAATAATTAAAGCAAATATAACCCTATTAAGGAAATGGAATAAAGTCCTAATAAAATAAAATAAAATTCTAATATAAAATTGACAATCAGCAAGAATCGTGACAATCTTTCTTTTTGTACTTCCATTGTCTGAGAACGGGTAAAATTCTGATCAAACGCCATTGCTCCAGTATTATTTTTGATATTTTCCTTATTTTCGTTTTTACTAAAAATATAGGTAAATATCGTACTACATCACTACTGCCCATTAAATGTGACCTTTGACGTAATTGAGAATGTAAAATCCCCTTAAAAGTTATGTATGAAAAGGGGGTGGGGGGGCGCGAAACAGCTGCAGCCAAATCCAAGCACATGGATTCTCACTTGCTGGACAAGAGCCAAACAGAATTTTGGGTCAAACCAGTTGTAATGTTCTAACAATGGCACCACCTGGATCTACAATGTAACTGTTCTTTTTTTGTTAGCGTGAAAGTATCCTTTGTTAGATGGCCCAAATGAAGCCCTTTCTAGGTCTTTTTGTGAATTGGAAATTATTCATGATATTGTTGATCTACAATGAGAAACAAAGTCTGCTAGTGTGCTGGGCAATTCTTAGCACCAACTTCAAAGATTTTATTAGGACTTAAACTTGTTTCTACCTGAAGTTTTTATAAATGATTGGAACTGATTTCTTCTCTACTTGGGAAGAATAATCTTGCCCAATCTTGCCCAGCTGGTTTTATTCTGTGCAAAAGTGTGAAAAATATTGAACTTCATAAGAATTTTGCTGACTTGTGTTGATGTAGCAACTTCTTCTTTCCCATTTGCTGATGTTTTTGCTGCTTTATAGTTCGATAGATTGCACATCACTGATGAATATCAATATCAAAATGGCTTGAATTTCAGTGATTTATGATAATTGACGATGAGTTTCAATTTTGGTCGCATCATTTTTAACCTTTCATACCTATTGTTACTTAAAAATTGGAAGCTACCTAATTATTAGGTTTTTTTTTTTTTTTTTTTTTTTTTTCCTTCAAATTCTGAGCTTTTAGAGATTCGGATTTTTAACTTCTTGTCTGTAATGTTGTTATAGACCTTTGGTGAAAATGCATTAAACCTTCTCAGTGAATTTCTTTTGTTGGTCTCAGGGAGGTCTTACCGCTACAGATGTTTTTGCTGTTGAGTGGATTCAGAGGGGTGTTATTCACTTTGGGATGACAGTCTCATACTTTGGCTTTGTTAGTGATGGTAAATCATGATACTTGGAATGGCATTGTTTTAGATCTTGACTTGTATTGCAGTCAATTAATTTCCCATTTCCCCTATATTCCAAGTAGCAAACTAAGTGAAATAAAGCACATTCACTATTTTGGCTATAGAATTACTTGCCTTTTGTTTTCTCATCTTTCTGGATGATCTGTATTTGGATTTTCATGTTCGTTGCTGCTTGCTTTCTAGTGAAGTTTGACGAAGAAATGCTTTATCGCTCATGCTTTTGAAGTTTCAGATGTGTAAGCATGTCTCACACTTGAGGTTGCTTATGTCAGGCATTTACCTTATGAGTATTCATAAGCTTGCTTTATTTGTTGAAAAAAGAATTGGTGAATCAATTTTGTGGTTATATTTCACATTATGCTTAATTAGGTCCCAAGATAAGGTAAGAAAAGGGAGATATTGATTGTTTATATTCTAGACAATGACCTTTCAACAATGCTAAAATGAACCTATTAGAGTGATGATTAATTTTGATGCTGTTCCATTTGGGAGCTTGAGATCTTGTGATTTTTGCTTTAAATCTAGTCAATGGTATGAAACAATGTCTAAGCTACTTTTGTTTTTGTAATGTTGCATGTAAGACCTGTGTTCATCCTATTAAAAATAAAAATGTAAGTTTAATTGCAGTTTCCTGTATTATCTAGATGGTTATACTTTTATCAAAATATTTATTCAAAATGAACATATATAATCTTTTGATGTGAACAAAATAAGACATAAGATTACGCTTTTATATTTGTGTATCCTGATGCCTGGCCTAATAAATGTGTGTCTTTTTATTTTTTTTAAAGTAATAGAATTCATTAAAAAGTGTAGAAGCGTAACCCAAGTACATAAGAAGTAGACAAGAGAAACACACCACATTAAGCAGGACAACCATCTTCCACAACTGCACAATGAGAACTGCCAAACTGCCCTCTCCAACTGGCGAGGCCTTTTACCACTCTTCTAGGCATGACCTAATCTAACTCAAACATGCTGAAAATAATATTCCATTAAGCACTAGCAATCTTGCAGTGGACCAAGAGATGATCAATGGATTTCTCACTCTTCTTGCACATACAACACCAATCTACCACCAGGATGCAAGATATGCCTCTTCCTTGGGTTATCCATAGTGAGGATCTTCCCCAATGCTGCCAAATAACCTTATTCTGTCAAATACTCTTCCAAGAGAAAGGAATAGCATGGGGAAGTAGGACACTAGGACATTGTAGAATGATTGACATCAAACAACCCTCTCTTGGAACGGACCCAACAAAGATAATATTGCTTCTCTCTCCAAATTATGTGTCTATTGTTCCTAATTCTGGTCACTTTACATCTTCTATTGTCTATTAAATCATACAACACAGTGACGTGTGCACAGTGACCTTTGTATACAGTGACGTCTTCTTCTGTTAGTGTAAAAAGCTGTTACTTCTTAAGAGCCATGACAGCCTTCTGTTTTCCGAGTAATGTTAATTTTCTATTTATTAAACATGTAAACATAATTGAAATTCTATTTTAGCATAGTTCCCAGACCTGATATTTTATGCTAGCCTTTTTACGTGCAGGCATACTCCCTTGTTACACTATCCCATTTAATTGATGTCTCCAAGATGGGAGACTTATTCCTACTGTAATTTACTAATTTTTGTTTGGCATGCAATGCTTGTAATTAATGCAATAAGTTGGTGTTGTCAAGAACATGCCACCATGTGTTCTCCTTTGATATTCTTTAATTAGCTTGAGTGCATTTTGATACATTAGTTTAGGTTTAATGATAGACTTAGAGGAGAAACTGGAATATGATTACCAAGTAAATATTTGTTGGAATGAGTTACAGTTAATGATGATGCATTATATGTATGGTACAATATATTCAATTGCTGGTGGAGTATTTATTGTTCATTTGTCCGTATTTCCAATTTGTTGCAGTGTTGGAACTTTCTGATAAATATCAGAAGCGATTTGGTCCTTTGCGTTATTTTGTTGCGGGATTTCTCAAGTTTTTATGCTTACCAAAGTACAGCTATGAATTGGAATATCTTCCAGCATCAAAAGAGGACCGGGAAGGAAACTTATCAGCTGAGCGGGAAGTAGTTGACATGTCAGAACTGCACACAGACATTATGAGGAGATCAAGCAAGGATGGCATCCCCAGAGCCTCTAGTTTATCTAGTATCGACTCAATAATGACCCCTAGTCGAATGTCTGGAGGAGACTTGGATACAACCTGTAGTAGCACTCATGCCAGCACTGAACCATCTGAGTATGTGCGTGGCCTAGATCCAAAAGCGAAACGCCTGTCATCTGGGAGAAACAATGTAACAGCAGAGCCCGAAGTTATTCATCCTCAGATTCCTCTATCAGCGACTCCAAACTGGCCAAGGACCAGGTCGAAGTCGAGGACCGATAAAGGATGGACTGCATTGACTGCCACAAATGACGCCTCTAGATGTTCTTGGGCCAATGCTGCAACAAATGATAAGGAGGATATTTCATCGACACTATCTGATCCAGGTCCAATATGGGACACTGAACCAAAGTGGGATAGTGAGCCTAATTGGGATGTAGAAAATCCAATTGAATTGCCAGGACCATCTGATGATGTAGAAACAGGAGTGAAAAGGGAAGTCATGCCTCGATATGAAGATAAATGGGTTGTTACAAAGGGGCAATTTCTTGGCATTCTGGTTTGCAACCATGCATGCAGAACTGTTCAAAGTTCTCAGGTGGTGGCACCAAAAGCTGAGCATGATGACAACACCATGGATATGCTCTTGGTTCATGGGAGTGGGCGACTGAGGCTGTTGAGATTTTTCATACTGCTGCAGATGGGTCGTCACCTTTCATTGCCATATGTTGAATATGTAAAGGTATAAGCATTACTCCAGCAGTACTTTTGGTCTTAATTTTTTTTTTGTTGAGGGGGATTTTAAATCAGAAAAATGACTATGACATTGTATCAAGCTGCATTTCTTAAATTTTACTTTCCAGTTGAAGCAGACTGCTAGCAACACAGTTGTCAGTAGTTTAAATGGAGTAGATTAAGTTGGGTGTAGACCTTTATGGTGCAGTTGCATGTTGGCAGATTTTTCCAGTCCCCCTTACAATCCAAGACCTCAGCCAAGGCTTCTCCCTTTGCATGTTCTGTCGTTGCATAAAGTACTGCACGACATGTACACTGGGGGGAGGGGGTGAACATGGGATTTTATGTGTATTCCTTGTGTAGGAGCATGATCCTTAGCAGTACATCAATTTGGTTTGGCACGATATAACTCAAGTTTCCATTTGATTGCAGGTAAAGTCGGTGAAGATTAAACCAGGAAAGCACACTCACAATGGCTGTGGCATTGATGGTGAGCTTTTTCCCCTTAATGAGCAAGTAATTTCTTCTTTGCTTCCCGAACAGTGCAGACTTATTGGTCGCTTCCCTGGACATCATGTATAAAAAAATTGTGCCTTCTTTTTGAATTCTTTGATGGCTTCTTGGGACGTCATTGCTTTGTCAATTGTGGTTGTGGAATATAGAGAAAGCACCCATATAGCAGATTAGAATACCTTTTGCTGTATTTTGTTAGCCTGCTCGCTATTGCACCATTGAACAGCTGAGGTCCTTGTAAATTTTTTGTTCGGTTATGTGGTTGTTCATTTGTTTCATTCCTTCTACTCTCATGTATCTTTGCCCTTCGTTTGCTGCCTTGTGGAAGCAGCTCAATGTGTTGCAACTTCTGGGTTTTTTTTCTTCTTCTCATTTTCCCCCCTGTGATCGTCTTCAAAATGATCTGGAGATATTTGTTTTGTAAAGCATTTGGTTATTGATTCACCATTTCTCTTTATCTGCTTCTTCAAGATGTCGCAGATATCTGTCAGTTTATATATAGATACACGGAGTAATGCAATGTACCAACTTTTCATTTGGTCCCTCTGTCCACTATTTGTAAAGAAAAAAAGTTTCATCCAGATGAAAAATTGGTACATAGCATTACTCAAATACATGTGCGCAGACACACATTCCCATCAGCTCCACCTTCCAGAATTGAATCATAGTTATATATGGCGGTGTTGTCGTGCACCATGTATAAGTGTGCACGGTGCACCATGTGTTCAAGTGTGGCACTTATGTTTGAATTATATTTTTAGTTGACCCATTCCCAATAGTTCTACGGTTGGCTCTATCACTTTTGTTTTTTTATTTTCTTGTAATTTCCCCTTTCCCTTCCCCTTCATTGAAAAAAAAAAAAAAAAAAATCAAAAACGAAAGGAAAAGCGGGTAGTGCATGATGCAGTTGAAGGGTTTCACTTCTTACTGGAGCTCTTTCTTTTCTTTTTTTCTCTTTTGGGGGAGGTGCTAGCCGTTTCCGGTATCTTCATTTTTTTTTTTTTTTAATATATATATTTAACTTCTTTTAATTTTTTTTTTTTTTTAAATTTGTCTTTCTTTCTTTATTTATTTATTTTATCCCTGCTATATAAGTAATTAATCATAGTTTTTCAGCTCGAGTGGTAACAATGCCAGGAAAAAATAGTGTGTTTCGTTTTCATCCACTGTCCATAAGAGTTGGAGAAAGAGGGACGGCTTCTGCCTTTCATTCCTCATCTACTAAGATTTTTGTCGATTGTTTACTGTTACTGAAAGAGAGAATAATAAAACTAAAATGTACTGAGATTTAAGGCATGCAAAGTAATCTTTAGGTGGAACATTCATATTTTAGGGGACTCAACTACTCTTATTATCATAATCTTTAAATAAGAAGATCATGAGCCCAGAGGAAAAGGATTTTCATTTTCTTTTTCATTAAATAATTAAGAGAACGACAAAAAAAAAAAAAAAAAAAAGAAGGATGAAATTTATAAACTTGAAGATAGAATTCAAAGTTAGAAAATGATCAAGGTATTTATAATAGAGATTTATGAAAATAACATTTGTCCGTAGAACATATGATTCTCATATGGGTTTTTAAAAATACACATAAAAATTACGCATTTTAAAGATAAATGGCAGCTTAAAAACTGAATTAGATTTTTTTATTTAACTTAATTAAAAAATAAATAAATAAATAAATCTAAACTTGAAAAACATCTCTTACATAAGAGGTGTTGCTGGGCGTGGGCGTGGGGACCATATAAAATGATACTTATCTTTGTTTAATCTTAGGATAAATAAGGGGATATATGAGAAGAGGAAATATAAGAAAGAAACATGTGATGATCACATAGTCACGTGTCCTCCCAGATAGGAACGGGGTTGAGGTGGGATTGTTCCTACTTGCTCGCTAGACTCATGGCAGATATATAGATAGATAGATCATACAGAGAGGAGAAAAAGGAGTTAGTCGAACCATATTTCTCTTCTCATTATTCTAGTTTGCTCGAAGAGGAATGACTACACCCATACCAATTACAGCAGCAGTAACACCCATCATCTCTTCTTCTTTATCATCGTCGTCGTCGTCGTCATCATCATCATCATCCATACACATTAATAGAACCGGCAATGTTTCTATCAAGTCTTCGCCTTCGTTTGCAGTTTCATTTTCATTTTCACCTTGTGTCACTGTTTCCCGCCTCAACCTCCAAATAAGAAGAAGAACAAGGATGATTTCTTGCGAGGTCGCCCTCAAATCAGATTCCACGGCCTCTTCCTCCTCCTCCGTTGGCAAAGACGATTCATCATCAGCATCAGCAGCGCTACTTGATGAGGCCAAGAAGATCGGAGCCAGGGTTAGGGTTAAAGTGCCTTTGAAGGTGTACCATGTTCCCAGGCTGCCGGAGGTGGATCTGACTGGTATGGAAGGCCAGCTCAAGCAGTACGTTGGGCTCTGGAAGGGGAAGAGAATCTCCGCCAATTTTCCTTACAAGGTCGAGTTCCGTACTGAAATCGAAGGCCGCGGCCCTGTCAAGTTCTTTGCCCATCTCAAGGAGGACGAGTTCGAATATCTCTGAACCGAAAGTCTAGTCGGGCAGTCAAAATTGTTGCACTCTTCTATGTAATCTCCCCGACACCCCCTTTTTTTTAATTTTATTTTTAAAAGTCCTATTATTATGTTTTTGTTATAATAATTACTCCTACTTATTAAAGTTGTTGCGCATTTTCGCTTGTTTTGAGAACCAATCTTTGCATAATTAACCTCATTGTTGTTGTTCTCGCAAGTAGATTCCGAGTGCTGAAATTAAGAATTTCTCCACCTTCACCCATTGCATTCTAATTTCTCATTTCTAGATAGACAGCACTCTGCTTGTACCGCTTTCGCTTTGGGAATTGTATGGTTTTACAAGTTTGCTGATTCCACTTCGGACAATACCATGTTTCCTGTGGATGCCTCTTTGCTTATTGGCTATGCTTCTATCAATTGAATTTCTTTTCCTTGATTAATGTAAGCTATGTGATTAATACATTTGAGTTGCGGAATTCTACATAACTCAAATAGTGTCAAACAATTTCATGGATGTGAGCCATGATACTCCAAATAGACGGAAAATACTTTAACCCGTAGTGGCTAAAGGCATGGAAAAAGAACGGTGGAATCTCCACGTCTTTTCAGTTATTTGGGTACAAAACTCGAGCCTGGTGGCTGAAGGTACGAATTAACAAATAGGAGAGACTATATTTTGCTTCAAGAATTGTTAGAAGAGTTAGGGTTTTAACCCTAACTCTTCTAACAAGAATAATCATTTCTTTAGTGTTACTCAGAGAGTTTGTTGGGTCTCAGTCGTCTGATGCAGTAGGTTTCTTGTGTAGACCAAGGTTAACTCTGCCGCACTGTGACTCCTATTGGGTTTTAGGAATTTGATGTAATATTTGGTTGCTCTTGGTTGTACCATAAGCAACATCTAGAAAAGCTATAATTCACCCTCCTTTTTCCATGGGATCGACTTGTTGATAAGATCAAAGACTCTAATGATCTTTTCGGGATTTCGTAACAGGTTGGCTGACCATGGAATGCCCTAGTATTTCCCAAGTTCTTTAAGAGATTATTTGTAGCAACATAAGAAAAACATTAATCACATCTGCGGTATCAACCCAAAAAAACTAGTCAATTTGAAGCTTTCTTAAAATTACTTATAAAGCTTAGTTTCATCTAGTAAGTAAGTAACATGGGAATTTAGCACTCATGCATATCTTTTTATAAACTATCCACTATATGTGGGCTACTCATCTTCTTAATATGGGACTAAGGTGTTAAATTATTGATACATCATCATAATGAATTGAAGCAATAGTTTTTAAGTTCTATTCTTTGGCTATTGAATTTTCTATAACTTATCATGTACATTAAAATTGCCCACAGTAATGTTTGTTTTATTTAGCTACTGAAATAGATTCATGATAATGTGCTTTCCATCTTGGAGTTTACTGTAACATACAATTTCAGTTTCCTTTTAAAGATATAAAGCTGCACTTTGAAGGTTAGATTTGGAGTAACCTTTTAACTTAATTGGGTGTTATGTTGTGGGCCATGGGAACAACTTATCTGTTATCTTTTAGTATCATTTTCTGCAATAAGCTACCATTCTTGATGAGCTTAATCCAGCTGCTCCAATATTCATTCTTTCAAAGCACTAATGAGTCAAACAGGGTTTGAAGTATCAGTGTTATTGAATTTTCTGCCATTCTTAATGCTAGACAGTGTGCTATTATTCCTTCTTAGAAGATGTTCTTATCCAAATTAAAGATAATCCTGCATTTTTCTTTGTTATGAATAGCTTCAGCAGAAATGAAGCTTATCATATTTATTGCATTTATTGGGATTTTTTGTTGAATGGAGGCAGGATGTTGACATTCATTCTTAGCATATATTGTTGTGACAATGTTTTACGAAACATTGTATCTTTGGACGGCGGTGTTTGTATTTCCTCTATTGATTAGCTATAGTGACTTCCTTATTCGTTTTGCTTTTCTAATTAGGAGGGTTTTTTTTTTTTGTTTTTTTTATTGTATATTTTCTATGTACTTAAGGCGCCTTACGCTTTCAATGAAATTGGTTTATTACTTAAAAAAAAAAAAAAAAATTGTTAGAACTTTATTGATTTGGGGGCAAAGGGGTAGTTGTAATCTACTCTGATTATATGGTGTATTTCCTACTAGGGTTGTGCCCTCCAATTCACCAATGAGATCATTTGATTAGTGATGTTGGACATAACATAATGTATTGTATAACCTTAATTCATGATGATCCGAGAGCTTGCAACTTTACCCGAAGACATAGCTTTAGGTTTGGGCCATGCAGCAACCTTAGAGCATTTTCACCAGCTTTCTTGTCATTTTTTTCTAAATTTAAATATCAAAACTATTTTTTACTTTCTTATTTCAATACACTCCACAATAACTTCCCTTAATATTTCCATATACCATTAAAATATTACTTTTTTCTTTTCCTTTATTTTATTTTATTCATTTAATTTATTGACCCTAAAAAAATCAACTTCTTCTTCAAGTTTGCTTGTACACGTTATGGGTTTCACTCAGAATGCCCCATTCAATTTCTTGTTCATATCAAAGATTCAAAGTTACAGACCCATAAAGATCGACTCCAAGATGCAGAAAACCCAAGCTCTCATCCCTTCCATTTTCCCCTCATGAACATCATGTTCTCTCTCCACCATGCAAGATGCAGAAAACCCAAGCCCCATCCCATCCGTTTCTCCCTTCTGAACATCACATCAAGCAAGATGCAGTAAATCCCTTATATTTCATTCCTTCACCAGGTGTGGTTGGTAAAGAGAGTGGATGTTGTAGTAGAATTGTTCGTCTTAGCTTGTTCTCACAATATCTATTATTGAGAGTGCTCAAAAACAATAACAACAGAGTTATGTTCCTATTGTTTTCAAGCTATATATGCACTTCTATTTATAAGCTTAGCAAACTAAGAGAGATGGGATAAATAAGCAATGTAGGACTTAATCTCCACTAGGAGACTACATAGTGGACGGCTAGGGTTGTGAAAACCCTAGCTTCCACACTGCACTATTGACACGACCAGGCCTAGGGAATTAATCCCCAACCCAAGTGCCTATGATGTGGCGTTGGACTTGGGTTTAATCCCAAGCCTAGTTTTCTATTCATGCATCATTATGCACGGTCTCTTTAGCTTATGTTTTAACGACTTAAAACAAGTAACCCAATAAATAAAAGCTTGACGTATTTAATTTACATCAACTCGGAGAGGGACCTAAAGAAAGAAAGAAAAAAAAAAAAAAAATTAACTTGAAATAGTCATGAGACCCTTATCATCTCATAGCTGTCATAAGTTACTATATATGTAATTCCAATTGATTCCATTAAACAATTGTAATTGCACTCTAGTTTCTATTTTTTATTAGACAATTCTTAATACTATCTTTTGATTTCTTCATAAAATATTCCGCAGTATAACAAAGTCGATGATATTATCACAAATGGAATGCCCAATTCCATTACTAACTCTAAACATAAGATTATGAATTTTCAAGGTTTATGGTTTAAGATCTTTTAAGTGATAATCTCATTACTCACACCATAAACCATATTCAATATAATTCATGGACTATTTACATGCACATAATAAATAATCAATAATTTTTTTAAACCTAAGTACACAACTACCCGTGTCCCAAATAAACAGGCTGACACAAGTTTTAGACATCAAATTAATGAGCCAATACAAAACCTAACAAGGTGCATCGTAACTTGTGCACCTAGCCTCGACTTAACTTGAGGCTAGCCCTTGAAAGACGCGGCATAACGTGCACCTAGCCTTGACCTAACTTGAGGCTAGCCCTTGAAAGATGTGGCATAACCGTGCACCTTGACCCAACTTGAGCTAGCTTTTGAAAGGCATAGTCTAACCTACGCCTCTAGCCTCGGCCAAAGCCGAAGCCAGCCTTTGGAAGGCGCGACCTAACCCGCAACCCTAACCTCAACCCAACCCGAGGCTATCCATTAGAGAGGGAGAGAGAGAGAGAGAGAGGACAAACAAGAAAGAGAGAGGCTCGGGGTTGGGTGATGTGTAACTCTGGCATAGTGGCCGACATCCATGGGGTGGGTGGCGATTGAAGAGGCAAATTGGGTAGTGGCGTCTCAGTTGGTTAGTTAGAGCTTCTTTCAATATATGGGTTTTGGTTGAATTCTCCATTGAAGACCAGTTTAAAGAATGAACGAAAAAGAAACGGGGAGATACAGGTTGCGTGCATAGAGAAGCATAAGAAGAAAAAAAAAGTACTTTTATGAATATAATAATGATTTGGATCGTTACAATTGAACCCAATATGTTTATGATAGATTGAGGGAGTCTACTGTGGGTGGTTTTTTCTGACTTTTTTAACGTTTTTCCTAAACTTATGGAACATAACCACTTATAGGGAAATTGCTGCTAATGCTCTAGGGACTACTTAGGCACAACACTTGTATCATTCTTTGCAACTACGATTACGACTACTATTTTGTAGTGCAGCTAGAGACATGAATGACAACGTAAGGAAGAGAGGTTGACAAGTTTGTACCTGTTCCATGCAATTCAATTCGATTGATGTTCTTCTTTTTTAGCCGGATACATGAACTACATGGAGCCTTACAGTAGCAAGCTCAAGGCGTCATTAGATCATTACAGATGTGGTCTGATGGCTTGCCTTTGTGGCATCGATGTGCTTGAATCCTCCTCTTTCCTCGCTGAGGGCAAAGGAAAAAATTGGTTTTTTGTTCGTAATGTTGCCTTCCAGTCAAACATGTTGCCAAGTTGTTTAATTTTCTCCTACTTGCTGTATACTCTCTCAATAGCCTCATGTGTTAGAGCCCGAATCAAATTGTGATGCAGTTTTGACACGCCTTGGCTAATGTATATTGGTTTTTTGGTTTTTTTTTTTTGTAATAATGTATATTGAGTTTGGGTGGAAGAGCAACTGTACGAATCATTTGGTGGTGCCAGTACAGACTAGGTAAAATTAAAAGGGTCTAATCCATGAGAGAAATGATGGTTAAACCTTGTTTACGCCATTTTTTCCGTAAAATCAAACATGTTAATGAGCACCGGATCGTTTACACAATAGAACAACAAACCTTGCCAGTAATGTATGTTTTTAGTGAGAGTGTGAGAGCATTAATCGGTAATTGACAACTTGAGAATTGTAACCGTCCGTAAAGAAAAATAAGTTATGAGTAATGATAATTTATACATTTATTTATCATATTTATTTTACATTCGACTGATGTGAAGTGAAATGAGTATTATCAATACATGAAGACTAGCATTGCAAGTAAATTATATTAGACGCACATTGACAAAAATAATTTATTAAGAAAAAATATATAACTATTTATGAATTTGACCCCTATGAGAAAAATCTTAACTCTGCCATTGTTTGTTGCTGTGTCATGGTGCCGAGTGTCCATATAGGGAACAAGAGTGGAAAGCTAGTATTTGGTTGGACTTGGTTTTGATTTGGGTTGTGAGCCTCCCACAAGGTATAAAGAAGAAAAGGAAACAATTGCTTGTTTAAAATTAAAAAAAGAAGAAAGAAACAAGTTTATAGAAAAGAAAAGAAAGAAGAAAGGTAAGGATAGTGAAAAGAGAAGTTAATGTGGTGAGGTGAGGTGGTGGGGTATGTGTGGCGTCTTTTTCTGGAATTTGATTTGGCGGAGGAGGGAGAGTATTGAGTAACAACAACATTTGCATTTGGGATTGGTTCAATTCAAAGGGAAGGTGGGGGGTGGGACGTAATTTTCCTCACGGGGACATATGGCTTCTGTTTCAAAATCTCATTTTACATTTATTTATATTAGGGGGCAGGAGTTGGAGTATATTTTTTCCTTCCCCCCTCTTTTTAGATTAATTTGAACGTAAGCCATTATTATTGTCAACTATTACAATACGTCAATAATTTAATATTTTAATTGCCCAGGGAGAGGACTGAGGAACAAAACCAAGTCGTGAAAGCGCCTTCTTTTAAAATATCTCTTCTGCGCAGACGCAGACGCAGACGCCAGAAGCAGTGTTGTTGTTGGCTTCAAACAAAGCTCATAACCGTAATTTCTACCATTGTATCTGAAATAGCTTCTTTCACTCTCAGTAACTAGTGTAGCAGCAGTACGCTTAGGTACCGAGATTGTCTTGTATGATTATAATGCGCACTCTCTCATATATTTGAGTGTGAAGAAAGCAGAGCAAGAAGAAGAACAAGCTCCAAGGAACCTCCAACTGCCCAGTTTTTAATACAAGGTGACTTCAATTTGTCCTTTCCTTGTCGTTTTTCAGATTCACGACTTCATCTCCTAACTTCTTTCAGTCATTCAAATTCTTCTTTTTTGATTATTATTATTTTTTTATACTGATTCTTGAAATTAATTATACAATGGAGTCATTGAAAGGCCGAAGATTGGGCGTGGGTCTTCGAGATCTGGGACTGTACAATGAGATCTTTTTACTCTGAATAAGATCATTCCTCATTTCTCATCACCATCGGATTTCTTGCTTCCAATGTCTGCGTTGGAGAGCTCCTATCGCTGCTATTCATTTTGCAATTGCGATTGCTAGGGTTTCTGTCTGTTTGCTTTACTTTAATGCCAAAATGACCACCAAACGCGCCTACAAGCTACGTATCCTTTACGTCTTCCTCCTCCTATAATTTGGGTTGTTATTTAGGGTTTCATTCTGGTCATGAATATACCTATACATTTTGTCGGTCTGCTGTCTTTTCGGGCAGATCTCTTGTTTCTTTGTTTTTCTTTTCTAATGAACCTTATTTTATATATATATATGTTTTGTTCGTCCTTGCATCCGAATCTCTGTCTAGCTTTTTCAAGATTAGTTAGCCTTAACCACTCTCTGAAACAGAGGAATTTGTTGCACATTCTTCCGCTGTCAATTGCCTCAAGATTGGCAGGAAGTCGTCCAGGGTTCTAGTCACCGGAGGAGAGGATCACAAGGTCAATCTATGGGCTATTGGCAAACCCAACGCCATCCTGGTTGGTTGCTTCCCTACTCTTTCCTGTAACCTTTATCATTTTGTCCAATCTTTCTTTATTTAGTGTCAAAATATATACTTCATCAAATAATGTTTTTGATTGCCCACTTTTACTTCACAATGTTTTCCTGACAAGTTGAGGTATCCTTTCATATATACTCTTACATCTCTTAGCTTAATATTTTTGAAATCCTTTTCTTTCCAACTTCACACAGTATGTGAACATGCTTCTGAGTGCATCCATCACTTGATGTTTTTACTTGTTTTTTTTTTGCTTCTGATTTTACAGCAATGAGTTTTGCATCTAATTTTACATCAATGACTAGAGAGAGACTTATAACCTCCAAGCATGACTAGTTATATATTTAGATGGCTTCCCCATGTAACCTCAACTTAAAGGTTGGGAGTTCTACCCTGCCATGCTAGAATACCGTTTAATTTTAATGTGTTAAAGTAGTTTTAGTTCCAATGCGTTTTTAACTGATGGTAATGAACATTTACTTATTAAATGAGTCTGGGGTTCTTATGTTTATGATCTAATATTCTAATATTTTTGCCTTCATACCCAGAGTTTGTCTGGACATACAAGTGGAATTGATTCCGTAAGCTTTGATTCTTCAGAGGTGTTAGTTGCCGCAGGAGCTGCAAGTGGTACAATCAAGCTTTGGGATTTAGAGGAGGCTAAGAGTATGCTTTTTATTTCTATATGCCATTTTCATTGGCCTATACAAAACATATCTTCAACCCTGGTTTTGTTTAACTGTAACCTTATTAAATCTCATTAACTTTGTTGATTCTATCTATATTATGTTGTCATTGCAATGTGATTTTGTGTGCAGTTGTTCGTACACTTACTGGTCACAGATCTAATTGCATATCTGTGGACTTTCATCCCTTTGGAGAGTTCTTTGCATCTGGCTCTTTGGATACGAATCTTAAGATATGGGATATCAGAAAGAAAGGGTGTATCCACACGTACAAGGGCCACACTCGAGGGGTGAATGCAATCAGATTTACCCCAGATGGCCGTTGGGTTGTATCTGGAGGAGAGGACAACACAGTGAAGGTTAGAACTGCTTTCCTCTAAGTTCGAGGTGTTTGTAGAATTTAACTAGCATGGCAAAATCTAACTTAATTTATCCATTATTCACTGTCTTCTGATGAGAATGAAAAAAAAACAAGTCATCCCCCCGCTATACCCCGCCTCCCTTTTTCTCTAGAGACTTGTTTGTGAAGAAATGCATTTCTTCAGCTGGATGCACACTAACATGTATGCTTGTTTCTTGTGCATGTTGGTGTGTTTGTGCACACAGGGTGTGCATGGATGGGTTATGAGTTTTTTTTTTTCCTTTGAGAGAGAAGGGGCTATACAGTCCTTATAGTTTTTAATGGCAATATTATGCAGTTTCTGCATCTTTAATGAGATTGAATTACTTATCCAAAAAAGCATTATGCTCATTGTTGCATCCCAATAAGTTGATTTGTTCCGTGCACCATTTTTGAAGTCTGGCATGTGTTGCCCCTTGATGCATGGACTCCTTTTCTTACGGTTCATTTCAATATTGGCCACCAAATTAGAGCCAACTTGAATATTCAATTGGGCATCAGCTCTTTGCCAGTGCTTGGGTTGTCTGGCTAGAGCTGACACTTTATAAGGTGATTCTAGGGAAGCTCCAAATTAATTAATCATTTTTGGGTAATAGCAAAGATGTAGCTCGCTCTTTCCCTGGGTCGTTATAGAATGCATATCTTATGTGCCAAAACATATGTCAACAGTGGAATTTGACTGCTGGAAAACTATTTCATGATCATGTGTCTTAAGGTCTAAGTTTAGTGCATTGATTTGTATCATATCAACGTATTCACGTAGATAAAGACAAATAAATAAACACATATACTTTTGTAAATACCCGTGGATTTTTTCTTTTGTTTTTAAGTAGACTTCATGATATGCAATTTTTTAACAGTTGTGGGATCTGACTGCTGGAAAGCTTTTGCATGATTTCAAGTGTCATGAGGGCCAAGTTCAGTGCATAGACTTTCATCCACATGAGTTTTTGCTGGCAACGGGTTAGTTGCTCTTTGTTTGTATATGACAATGTCATTGTCCTCTACATATGATGTGTTCTTTTTTACCTTGATATTAATAGTGATTGATTTGCTCATTTACTTTTTTGCTGGCGATTAATTATTCTGTTTTTTTTTTCCTGGTCACCCCATTGGTAAAGTTTAATTCCTTGATAAATTTCATGGCTTGGAGACTGACAAAAACTGTGAATTTGATACATCACATGCAAGGATAAGCCAAGAGAGAAATGTATGGCAACCTAATATTTTCTTTGAAGAGTTCCACGAACTTGATTATGATATACTAATGAAAAAGTGTAAACCAAGTTTGAGGCACCAAACAAAGTTTGATGAACTTACCTATGTTATTGTCATTGTAATCCAGCCCAGGGTTTTGACAAGAATTTATTTGGGTTGAAGCGGAAATAATATTGTCATTCTCCAAAGCAACTTTTATGCACCATATCAAGATTTTGGAATTCTTTTGCAGGGCAGAGGTCGTACATCATTCTTATGTATATATTTTCAAAGCAAGTATCTTGAATGTGTCCATTGGATCTTAGGCCATTTGGTATATTTCTAGATGTTCATGAATTTTAACAAGCTTGAGTTATTGTATGAGTTGCTGACCAGAAATATCCAGCTTATTATGTTGAGGGATAATGATCCAACATTTGATACTTTATAGTATTTTGGTGGTGCATTTTTTTAAAGTTATATACATAGGTGATAATGATCCAAAACTATCCAGTCATTTCTAAAACAAAATTCTAGTTATCCTAGTCTTCTACTTGTTTCCACACCCACTCAATGTTGACGTCAGATAATTTTCTTTATATTTACGTTTGTGTGCATGGCCCTCTTAATCAAATAACATTTGTAAGCCTTGAAAGCTGCAAAATACTTCTGAATGATGTTTTTAGTATTATTTTCTTATTTTTGTTTTTTCCCTTGCCTAGGTTCAGCGGATAGGACTGTTAAATTTTGGGACCTTGAAACGTTTGAGCTTATTGGTTCAGCAGGACCTGAGGTATTTTTATGTCTTATGTCATTAGTGCTAGTAGAATCAAAGGTCGAAATTGATAGTTTTAAAGTTTTGGATTCTTTGTATGGGATAATTTATCTGTATGATTTATTATTCCTTCCTATTGCAGACAACTGGAGTTCGTTGTCTCACTTTTAATCCTGATGGGAGGACCCTACTATGTGGATTGCATGAAAGCTTGAAGGTAAGCTCTAGTAATGGTTCATCCATTTAGAAAGGTGATGTATTAAGCTAATGGTAGGCTATTTATATATTTTGTGGCTTTATAGGTTTTCTCGTGGGAGCCAATAAGATGCCATGATGGTGTGGATGTGGGATGGTCTAGATTGTCAGATCTTAATGTTCATGAGGGAAAGCTTCTTGGCTGTTCATACAATCAGAGTTGTGTTGGAGTATGGGTTGTAGACATATTGGTATTACTCAAATTATCCTCATTTCTACCTATGAATGGGTCTTTTCATGTCTTCTAAATGACGGATGTACTAAATCTTAATTTTGAACTTATATGGTGCTTGCAAATTCTTACCTCTTGCACAGCGCATAGAACCATATGCAATTAGTAATGTTACCAGATCAAATGGCCATTCAGAATCTAAATCTTCTTCAAGTGGGAGTCTGTCAGTACTAAACGAGAACACTGCTAAGGCCACTCTGGGTCGACTATCTGTTTCCCAAAATTCAGATCCTTTAGTGAATGAGACAAAATCTCTTGGAAGGTTGTCAGTTTCCCAAAATTCAGATCCTATTAAGGAGCCAAAAGTTTTGGCATGTATGTAACAAATTTTTTTTTTCTTTGAAATTTTTACTGTTGAAATCTTTGACTTGGTATGAAACTTCTAATTATCTTCAAATTTTCTCTTTCCTGGTTATTTGTTATGGTTGAAGCCGCAGGAAGTATACCTGGTACTCCTCAGAGGATTGGTTTGAATGCCAGTCCAAAAATAATGCCAGCTAGTTCTATGGCAGTTCCTAGTGGAGCAGCTTCGAAGAGGAGTTCCACCAAGGCCCAGTCAACATCCGGTGTTCCCATTCTTAATAAATTGGATGTGATACCTGTAATTGTTCCCAGGACCAATATGAGGTCAGAGCAAGCAGCTGAGTCCAGAAAAGAAGTTGGTATAGCTGGAAGAACAATGCCGTTCTCTCTGCAGTCAAAGGCTACTGATTTCCGAAAGTTTCCAAATAGCAGAGATGAAGTGGATAAGCCAATTGTCTCTGCCCTGCCTGAACTCACAGGTTCGAAGGCTCCCGAATTGAGCAGTGGTGCAGATAGGAATATCTTTCCTGCAGTTAAAAGCTCAATTCAAGGAATATCTGCTGCTGAGAAGAGCATTAAGGATGACAGGTTTATTGGATCTGGCAAGCATGAAATGAATTCAACTACTGAGCCAGCTGCTAACTACCAGCATGAAAGTTGTATGTATTTAAATCTGTACAATCATACCTTCAAATTGTTTGATTTATATTCCATTCTCGCTGCTTGTTTGTCAACAATATGTTGCTAACTATTCTTTTGTCTTTTTGGTTTGAACTTTGAGTTTTCTTCTACTTTTTGGCAATTTTCATGGTTAAAAGTTGAAATTTTCTATCTAAATTTCATGTGACTAGGCCAGATGGCCACCGTGAGGTTTTGAGTATGGATAGGGACATCTCTTTTCTCACAAACTACAAAAAATAGATAGCCCATTACGAACGGAACTGACAATACTTAGTCTCTTAAATAATGGGCATTGCCCAACTTATTTGAAATCAAATCTGAAGAAATATGGAGCATATTTAGACAAATTGAAGAAACCACTTCTTGGACTGGAAGACGGTGATTTTCAAGTTGCAACTAGAGGGGTGGGGGGAAAACTTTAAATTGGAGATGAAATTGCATGTCTGCAGAAACTAATGACAGGTTAAGGATATTTGTTTGTTTGACCATTAATTGCAGTCATGTTCCCAAGCCCCTCTGTGATGTTTTTCTGCTGCCCAAGTCTTTGTTTTGTTGGGATGATTGGTGACCCTCACTGAGCGTGGTTTTGGATCTGTCCTGTGTTAACTTTTACATCTGTCACTTGAGATTGAGTTATGCATTTATTTCTTAAACTCCAATTTTTATATTCAGATGATACTCGGGGACATAAGGTGAGCAGAGATGCATGTTCTATTGAAAGTAAAAAAGGAGGTAAAAAGCTATTCTTTTATACTTTATGTTTGTCAGTGATCATATGAAGTTCACTCATGTACTTTCTGCAAAATATTCAGGCAAAACTCGCTCTCTTGTTGTGAATTGGGAGAAAAGAGAAAGATCTCCTACTTATGAGGGATCTACTTCCAGTATTCCTCCTGGCACTGTGTCTGCAGCTAACATGCTCCCTTTCAATGCAGTATGAGCACTTTGAATTGTGTTATATCTTTTCCTTTCTTCTCTTCTTCTTTTTATGCTTTTGACTAGCATCACAATACTTGTATGTCATAGTTTTAGAAGTAAATGCTGCATTATTGAGCTTCCTGATGAATGTCATTTTACTAGGGGAAAAGAAAAGAAGAAAAAAATTGTGTCTCATTTTTCTTGTAAGGAAGCACATGCTTTATTTTTCTTGTAATTGGTATTTATTATTCTGTTTCACTTCTGTTAAGGAAACTATAATTACTTGGAAAAGTGCAATTCACAGACCATACCGACCTATTAACCACAATTCAATGGTCTTAACAATTTTAACTTCTTATTGCTGGGTTTGGAATTTTAACCTCACTTGTCATTGTTCTGTTCCCAATTTGATGAATGCCATATATGATGTAGAATGTAATGGTGTTAACATTCTTTACTTCTTATTGTTGCTGCATACATTGACGTCATGTGTAATCCCTATGATCTCAATTCAAAGATCAGTCTGCTCCATGTTAGTATCAAAATCTGAATTTTGTCCTCCTTTTTTCTTCTTGGAAATAAGTCTTTTTCCCTTTTCTATTGAAAATGTTTATTTCTTTCCCGATATCATAATGGTGTAACTTGAATTCAATTGAAAAAACCAGAAAAAAAATGTATTTAGTGCATATATATATATTTCACTTAAAAGTTCTCTAGTAAATAGTATGAAAGTGGCATAACTTTAGAGCCAAAAAGAAATCCAATGGCACATAAATTAACATAGAACATGTACGAGTATGATTAGCCTTGTATTTTTCACTATTCCGTTCCTTTTTTCTTTTTTTTTTTGATGAATAATAATTTATTGGAGAAGAAGAAAAGCTTGTGTACATGAAAAGTATACCAAAGAAGCAACCACCCTAATGGGGTAAAAAATCTAAAAAATTAACAAGATCTGCAAGCCTAGAGGAAGAGAAATTAGGAACAAAAGATGCAAACCCAATCTAAAAGGAAACTCAAGAAGAAGGATTTTACTTGTAGCATATTAGACTTGCGGTTTTTGAAAAGACATTGATTTCTTTCTCTCCAGTTGCTCCACATAAGTAATGTAGGGATGACTTTCCAAATGGCCTCTTTGGATTGTCTCTTCCCTTGCATCTTCCATCAATGAAGTAGCTCTAGTTTTGGTGGTTTTATAGTTGTGTTGGGTATATCTTTTTGCTAATTAGTGCAATCTAATTTGTGTTTACAGTTTAAACATAGAGGGTATCCTCCATCTGCTGAGAAAGAAACGGTATCTGCTAGTGATGAGGATGCTATTGCAGATGTAATGGAACAACATGACCAATTTATCAGTTCTATGCAGTCTCGTTCAGCCAAGTTACAGGTGATCATGAACGAAGTTATGCTTGCGGTTAATTGGATGCCTTTGTTACTTCTTTATGTCTTTATTCTTCATAAAATTTTCTTATAGTTATACTGTTTTTTGTCAAATGCCCCGGCAAACTTCTTAAGCAGGGTTATGAGAATATATTTTAGTATATATGGACCATGTTGCATTTACAGTTGGACCCACTAATTATCAACATTTTTTAACTAAAGCATCTTTAATAGTTAATTTTTTCCATGGGGAACTGACTTTGTTCATGTCTGATACTTTATAACTCTATTACTTAATAACTGATGATTTTTCAAGAAAATAATTAGAATCTGTTTGGGATTTCGTTTGAGAAACAGAGCTTTTAAGTCAAAAAGAGCTTTTGGGCAAAAGTTTGATTTTTAAGTTTTTGTCAAAAGTGCATTTTGGTCATTTTTAGGCTTTTTGGACCCTTAAAAGTGCTTTTAATTTTTTTACCAAACGAGTATTTTTTTCTCCAAACAGACTTTTTGAGTATTAAAAGCACTTTTAGGCCCCTTAAATACAATCTCAAACAAGCCCTTAATGTTATTAATGAAGCTTCTCTCCTTGTAATGTGCAAGTATATATAACATTCTCCATGAGAGTTAAATTATCTGATAATAGATTATGAATTATTGTTTTATGGCTTGATATTAGGGGTCGATTGAAAGTAATTGTTTGGGGGGTAATTACCTAATAAACTCTGTGTTTGGTCTTGTTTCAAATTAAACCTAAAGTTTCAATTGCTTCGGTGTCAATCCTATAGTTTCAAAATCATTGCAATCTAGACTGTTGCTGAGTCTTTGTTAACAAACAATAATGAAAATCAAGGAACTTGCACTTGGGACTTATTTGGGGACCATAAATCTTTCAATGTGAATGTATTTTGGTACCGAAAAAGTTCACTCAATGAGTTATTCATATGTAAAAATTCTACCAAGAAATACAGTTTAATGAATATTTTGTGGGTTTTTTGGCACTAAAATACCATTTGGTATTAATGTGAAGGGTTTTTAAGTGTCCACATAGGCTTTTTTTTCGTTGGATGAATAAAACTTAAGCATGTCAGCACAAGCACAAGGTTAGCCAGGGAATTTGAACCTCAGCCAACAATGTAGGGAAGTATACCTATTTGCCAATTGAGGCAACCTCAAGGGCGTGTCTATATAGAAACTAACAAACAAGGAATTGTTTGTGGCATGTATAGAGGCATAGAGCACGTCCATGGGGGCTTGTGAGAGTAAAATGTATATTTATGTGTGTGGATATAGGATAAATAAATATATGGGAAATATGTTTTCATGCTATGCTTACTTATCAAAAAAAAAAAAAATGTTTTCATGCTATGCTTGTCTATTCTTGAAGTTATATGATAGTAAAGGTTTGTTATTGTTGATGTTTAAGGGTTGACTGTATATCATCAAGCAAAGCATCATAGTATGCACCGTTGAGGATGCCTTTGATTTGTCCAAAAATTCTTAAAATTTTCTCAAAAAAAGAAAAAAAAAACTTCTTATGTTGCTGGCATCACCTATGGGCTATGAGCACGTCCGTGGGGGGTGGTGAGAGTAAAATGTATCTAAGGGAAAAGTATACATAAACTACCATTCAATTGCTAATGTCTCCTCCATACTACTGATAGAGTCAATCTCTCTCTCTCTCTCTCTCTCCCACCTTCCAAACTCCCAAAATTTTCTTTTTTTTTTAAAAAAAAAAAAAACAATTTTTTTTATTTGAAAAACGAAAAAATAAAATAAAATAAAAACCAAGGGGGTGGCTCGGCCAAATAGGGGGCGGTTCTAATGTATGTGTAATTACTTATTTCTGTGATACTTTGCCTGTATCATGATGTTCTAGAAAATTGGTGTGCTGATGTGTTTGTTTTGCATATAGTTAGTATCTCATGCATTTATTATGCAACATAGTTTTGTGCTTAGGTGCTTCATTCAAGTCAATATATGTTATATGGCAATTTTGCTGTGTCTTTACTTGATCAGTTGTTTGGGTGAAAAATGGGAAGTTGACCTAATATGTAACTTTAGTTTGCTAGAAGCTATACTGTATATCTTTCCTTACGGTTAAATTTACTCTGTTTGTATTCCATTGTATTAATGAGTTTTGGCTTTATATTTTTATATTCTTTCTTCTTGATGGTTTTTACTGCCAGGCTTTTTCCACTTTTTATTATCCTTGAAACAAACTTTTAGTCAAATTTCTATGATTTTCTGCTTAGAAACTATCTTTTTCCAAAAACAATTCTTGCTTTGTGTTTTGCTGTCATTGTTTTCTTGTGATATTCTGAGTCTTTGATTAGATATGCTTCATTCTATCCCCTAGTGCCATTGATTCCTTGGTTGTGTTTTATCTCAATTTGTTTATATTTAAAAGCCTCTCAGTCTATTGCTCCCTTATATGATAACGCAAGCGTCTCTCTCTCTTACAAGATGCAAAAATAAATCTTCAGACACTTGACCATTAATAGGGCATTATTATGTCTTAACGTAGGAGTGAACAGCAAGTTCTCTGCTTCTGTACATTTTGCTATGTGTGTTCCTTTAACAAAAGAATTCGCCAAGTCAATTATTGAATATGTTAGATTTGACTTATGGTAATCTACTTTGTTAACATTGAGAAATTGCTGAACCTGGTGTCTAATTATTTGCAGGTGGTTTACAGATATTGGGAAAGGAGTGATGTTAAGGGGGTTGTTGGTGCAATGGAGAAAATGGCTGATCATGCTGTAAGTATATCGTGTTGGATTGTCTTGGGCTATTTTCTCCTTTTCTTCTGTCTGAATATCAATGGACGCGGGACACAAATCTCTTATAGCACTAATTTCTGAAGTGCTCTTATTTCATGCCTGTAAGCTGTTGATTGTAGGTTGTTGCTGAGGTAGTTAGCATTATGACGGACAAAATTGACATTGTCACATTGGATATTTGCACTTGTCTTCTGCCACTTCTCACATGCCTTCTTGAAAGTAACATGGATAGGTAAGAATTTTGCAGTTTTTATTTCTGTATGTCTCACTAATGCAGAAAATATAAATTTATTTCCACCAGAAAGCTAAGATGCCTTCAGAGTGGAGTGATTCTTTCTAGAGTTCCAATTTTTTGTCGATTACACTGCTATACTATACTTGCGTATATATGAATAACAGAATAAGGTGGTTGCAGTCTGATTTTCCCAAAATCTCATCTAAGGGACAGATAATGTTACTTTTTCTCGTGCAAACCATTCTTGGGCATCCAATTATAGTTGCTTTTTTACATTTAAATCTTCTCCTTAAGAATGTGTAGTGAATCATTTTGTTATCCGGGATCTCTTGCAATTTAAGGATTCACAGCTAGCTTTTGAGAATTGCAATTTATGGGAGTTGATATTATCAAATCATCACTTATACCAAAAGCTTAAACTTCTGGATTGATTGATGATTGAACCATGTATCAGAGCAAAAGTCCTGAGTTCGATTTCTGACTCCATCGTTTACTCTTCATTTCAATTAAATATTTCACGTATTAGACCTCACTTGTTGAGGAGTTTAAACCCACACATAAAGGAGAGTATTATAATATTAATTAAATGATTAAATTCACAATTTCCTATCAACTTAAATAACCAGTGATTTAAACATATATAAATCTGGTCATAAAAAGTTTTTATGTATTTCCAAGGCATAAAGTATGGTGAATACTTTTTTATGCATTTCCAATGTTAGAATAAGACCATGTGTGATAAAAGAGAGGGGTTCTTTATTTATTTGTCAAATTGACTGCTTTAACACTCTAATAAAATAAAATAAGGGTGTATTCAATAATAGGGAGTGAAATCCGTTCCTTCCAGATGTGTGGTTGCTGTGACAGGTTGATGTAGAACAGCCCTTTAATTCAGAGATTAGGGATTGTGGCAATCAATATAGGTGGGCTAGAAGGATCTAAACACTAGGCGTTTATGATTAAGAAAGCTAGTTTAGGGAGTGGAGGATTTGGAGTTGAAAGGAAGAAAACTGACAATGAAAGGTTCTGTCCAGAGGTTGTGAACAGTAGTTGTAATCAGTAAATTTGAGTTATTATGGGATTTTTTGTGCTGATTGATGGCTGTGTAAGGGTTCCCAAAATAGAATTTTTGGGGATTTATTTAGACTTGAAAAGGATTGGTATGAGATCTGGATGTAGTTCAAAATTAAGTAATAGTAGGAGAATTAAAAGAGAGAATTCAGAAACCTTGGGAGTCTCACCTAGAAGAATTTTAATTGAGTTTCACCAGTAAAGGAAGTGGAATTGCTGAAAATTTCAGTGAGCCAGTTATAAGGCTTTGCTTATAAAGAGGCAGACTCCCCACACAACAAGGATCAATTCCTACGAGGAACAGTAAAGTACTTTCGATAACCAAACATGACTCCAATTGGAAAATGAAACATAACAAGAATCAAAATTAGCTTAACTCATAACTAAACTCCATGAAACTTGACACCAAACAATCCAAATCTGAAAATACTGTAATTCCCTTTTACCTAAAATATAAATTTCTTGCAAAGCCAAGGATGGACTATTTTTCCTTTTTTGTCTTCTTCCTTTAATAGGTCTGGCTTCCCTCACTGGTGGTTTACAATAATCCCCAGTTTTACATTCTTACCATCACTGACTAAAGTAGGATGATGCACCGACTCACTAAAGCTTGGAAGCTGAATTGGGTAGGCAGGGTGAGAGAGTTCCTCATGTTTTACTAATATCCTACCTGCACTTGTTGGATTCTGCATGTGGATTCCTCTCAACAATAATTCTCCATTGCTACTTTTAGATTTTAATATCTAAAAGTAGATGACTGGCGTAACTTCTAGCATGGCCTTACAGAAAAAGGGAAGGAAAAGGAAGCTGCTGTTTTTTTGTTGAATAGAATATCTTTAATGTCCCCTATTTTCCCAAATTGTTGGCCACAATTTTTTCATCAATTTCAAGATTTTTCCTTTACAACTAGTCAATAACATAAGATTTTCCGGGGTTTACCATTGGGATAAGCCACTGAATGGTTCATTACGTTTCATGCTTTTATCCTCAAGCTTTTACACAGTGTAATACAATGTTGTTTGGTTTATTCACATTTGTTATCAGTTTTGAGCTGCCAGTATTTTAACAGTCTGACCATAATTAGGCATCTAAGCATCTCTTTGGACATGCTGCTTAAGCTGATCAGAATATTTGGTTCAGTTATCTATTCAACAATATCAGCATCAACATCCGTTGGTGTAGATATTGAGGCAGAGCAAAGGTGTGTTTGGCTCCATCTACAGTTTTCCTTTTTTGATTCTTCAGTAGTAATATATTAAGCACTGTTGCTACTTTTTATTGGTATCATAGGCTGGAGCGTTGCAACTTATGCTTTATGGAGCTTGAAAAAGTCAAACGCTGCCTATCTGCCCTTACCAGGTGCCTATCGTAATTTGTTTAGTTGGCTTGACAGCTCTTTATATTGTTATTTACTTACGTCAGAGATGCCATTTTCCTTTTTCTTTCTCTCCTTTACCCATAGAAGAGGGGGATCGGTTGCAAAGTCTGCACAGGAGTTAAATCTAGCTCTCCAGGAAGTTTCGTGAGAAATAACAGTGTGGTAGTGCGTATATTTGTGGCCTCACTTGAAATTTTTTTGTTGCTTTTGAGGGAGTTACCGCCTCTTGAAGGCTTAAACCCGTCTTGATGCAACCCCTAATAGCCCTGGTTTGCTCCGCCCATATGTTCGTTCATGTTAAGCGGAGGCATTAACAACTTGCTAATTCTACAACATTCGATGCATCCGGAAGGCTATTGCATATGCCAGTATACCTAGTGCTGATTGCTTAGCTTTTGCAATGATCAAGAAGTGGATGCTTGGCAGAGATTGGAGAAGATGCCGTTACTTTTTACGCCTAACCCAATATCTCATTGAATTGCACTGATTTAATTTTTGAATTATGTTCGTTAAAAGATTGGCATTGTTGTTGTAAGAGGTGTCCTAATGCCTTGCTGTGATTAGTGCCCTTAAATAGTTAATTTTTTTTTTTTTTTAATGTATTTCGTCATTATTACTATTATTATTATTATTATTATTAAAATTGCATCCACGTGTTCAAAGCCGAAAGTCATTAGAAATCACGTTTTTAAATCACATTCCTATTCAACAGAGCATACTGATTATGAAATGCTGCAAGAGAAGTGTTCATATATTGGATGCTAGAAACTGATTATTAAAAACTTAATGCACAGAACGATGGATGTCATAGGGATGAATTCAAAAAAACTCGATGCACAGAACGATTGAGATTGAATTCAATTCATAATAAGATGCAAATACAATAGAAAGTAAAAGAGTGAGTAAGCATGGTGATTCTATGAGATTGAATTCAAACTAAAGAAGCAATGACATTATAGTACTATAAAGAACGACTTTGATGTGTTTGTATCTCATACGATAAAATGCACATCCAATTTAAACAATTTTTCATTCATCTTAAATGATTCATTCTTTCAATTATTCAATTAAAGAAGTTAGTGTAGTAGCCAGTAGGATTATTGACCTGGGAGTTGGGAAGGTGATAATGTGAAAGAGTTGAATGCAAAGATATCCTAATAATTTGATCAATATTCATAAAACCGAAAGGTCTTATCCATGTAAGAGGGAAGTGAAAAGAGAAGGAAAGCCAACTATTTTGCGCATGAGCTCAAAGTTGCAAAAGCTATCGCCGAGAACGGCGCAGAGTTCAAAATCGTCTTTGCAAGCGTCTTGCCCTAAACAACCACCCCAAAAAAAAATTAAAAAAAAAAAAAAAAAAAAAAAGACGGTGTGGGGAGCTCATCACTTTGCCCATGTTGAATAGCTATGTATGAAGGTGTCGTGTTCACGCTTCCTCTTCTCCTCTTGAATCTTGAGCAATCTGTGCCCTCTAACGGTGGTTCCAGTCATTATAATTTCGTCGGTGTTGCTGATACTAGCTGTATCAGTTGTTGTGTTTTCTCTAAAAAATTTGTCTGACTCATTATTAGAAAGCAAAGCAGCACATATCAACAGAAGCATTTGCTTCTTCTTCTTCATATAATTGCCATCACTATTAATACTAATAGTGGGGAGGATTGGATTTTGAGATACTTTTGACAAGGGATGAAATAAAGATAACATCGCAACAAAGCTTTCCCACATTCTTTGTGGCTGTAAAGTGTAGATTACATCTCCTCTCTCCTCTCTCCTCTCTCATATTTAACTTTTGGATTTCTAATTTCAAAAATAATTAGACAATAATCATATTTTGTTGTTAAGTCTTACACAAGTTTAAAATAACTCCACCTATTACTTTATACTTTATTGTTAAGTTTTACACAAATTTACTTTACTGTTAAAATTAACGGTTTATTCTATTTGACACATAAGCACCCAATACAGTAGCCTACATCACCCCATGGGAGGAGTCGAACCAAGCCCATTGGCGAGCAGATTTCGTCTGAGTCTCTCGCTGTAATACTCGTATTTGGTATTCTGAGACACCAACTTCCTTCTTGTTGATGCAGCAGAAACACTCGGCGCCATTGAAGACAACGAGAATAACATCAACATTAACATGCACACTGACTCACCCCCTTCTCTCCATTTTCATTGCTTCTCTACCCTTCACCTACTCTCTCTCTCTCTCTCTCTAAAGTTGTAAATTGCAGTGAAAACAATCAACAACAACAGTGTAATTGTGGATAATTCTGTGGATAAAGTGTATCCAACGCTTAGATGATAACAAAAGAATAATGCTTATTTATGGTGATTGTATTTGTAGGAGGCCCCATTTTGTCATTTTTGGATTTCCTTCCTACTTTCTTCAAACATCTTTGTATTTATCCTCTAAAATTCAGGTTAGGACACCTGTCTTTCTATTTTTTGTCACCTGATTTTAAAATCAGGTTAGGTCTCAAATTTAGAATGGGAATAAATGTCGAATCTTAAATTTATAAAATTGAAAGGTAGATTCTTATAATCAAAATGACAAAAAAGTAGAAAATTTTTGGCTTTCCAACAAAAATCACGTTTACTCATTCAAATTATAAGTTGTTATAGAAGAGCCATTTCTTTGCAAAATGTCAAAATAGTCTTTAACATTCTCCTGAATGACTTGAGAGGGTTAAAAGTCTAACAGCATGACTACCATGACATTTAATCGGTTCCAATACCCAATCCATATTAACAGCATATCCATGGATATCCAAATTGATTTCAGATCTTGAAGTATTTGTATCCATACTCGGGGTTTGTCATCCCCTCTTCCCAGTCACCCATGCAACGCCCGCCAAAAACTATCTGCTGTATGCCTAAATAACTGCATCAAGAAAAGAACATAAATGAGTAAATTAGACGGGAGTTAAACATATGAATGGGGGTGATACAGGGATCGGTCTTTGCTTTTGTGTTCCTCTTGCTCATTCTGACTTACTCTGAACTCAACACCGTCAAGCAGTTGAGGAGTACATCAATGGCAAAATAATCACATGTACCAAGGTCTACCCTGTTATACATATATCTGATTTAGATCACTTCCATGGACAATGGTACAAGATATTAAACAGCAAAGCAACCAAGTCATGAAAGCTCATACCAAACACGACCCCAGTTATCCTGAAATTCAACATCACTGATGTCGTGAAATGAAGATGGCATCACATCGAAACCCTTCTTTGCATCATACAGGGGATTGTAATCCATTGATGAATTTGCCAGCTGCCATCCATTTGACACTAACATGTTTTCAATCTTTCTTTATACAGCAATGGCTAAAAGTTTAGATATTTAGCTAGTGACGAGTTAATGACAAGGGGAAGCACAAAAGTTGAATTAATGCAATATAAGAGACAAGGATAACACAAGGATAATAATTTCTTACATTAGGCTATTGGTAATAGGATAATAAGCTCGATTTAATTTTCATGAAATTGTCGCTGTCAAACCTCAAATCATTACATAGAATACTTACAACAGGAATGACATCGACAATTATATTCCTAAATCATGCAGCAGGAACCCCAACACAGACAATGGTGTGGTGTCACATTTTATGACATTAAAGCACCAAAAAATTAATAATAATAAGTCATAATTTTTTAGTTACCTTATAGTAAAGACCTGTTGGCAAGAGAAGAGAGCAGAAAATCAAGTACTTAAAATTAGCCATTCTTTTCTCTATATCTTTTCACCAACCAGACGAAGCATTTTGGGATAAAATAAAGACAAATGTCAAATTCATTTTATAAGTGATAGAAGTTGTATTATTTAACAACTTATTAGTATAATTACTTCGTAAAACAAGCATTGTTCGCAAAGCATAGAAGCATTTTATACGCAACCCAGAACTGTATATATTGGGCAAGAAGAAGTGCATCCATGAAGAGACCTAAGAATTAAATAGTATATCATGCACACCAGAGAAAATATTTAACCTATAAACTAATATAATTCATAAATTTTTCATGGGAAATGCAAAGCGTTTCCAACTATTTTCACAGTATCCAATTTATCTTTGAATAATTACATAGCAATTTTGTTTTCTAATTCTTAAAATATACTTTTGCACTATGAATCGTGTGCATAGTCCAAATGAAAGCATATTTGATAACGTGAGTGTTGTGTGGGCATCTATGCAGAACTGTGTGCATCTCGAAAGCTTGTGCAAATACCAATACAGAATTTGCACAATATGAATGATCCATATACTGTAAACATTGAAATGGTTCTTGGTTGATCTCCCAACTAAACCCCCAATTCCAAATCGCCAACTAGGCTAAATAATTACAGAATCCTGGTTGAGTATGAATGAGAGGAAAAAAGTTTATCATCACAGGCAGGCGCCTATACATATCAACAAAAGATCGCAGATTTAAAATTGAACAGGACAAACACTTGGCAATATGTGAATATCAGATCACACAAACACACATATACAAACAAAAGTGAAAAAATAGCAAGTTGAAGTGAAAGAAAATGACATGCAAAGAAATAGAATCAAACCTGCAGATTAGCAGAATTAAAAGCACCCAAACGCCCCATAACATACCATGACTGAATGACCTGCATTTTTTTCAAAGGGAAGAACAAACAGATGATTACATCATTTAATCACGTAAAATGTATGTGAAAATTTATAAAAGAAAATCGGAGGCAACGGACAGAACCAGGTGAGAATGTTATCACATGATATACTTACACTACCAATAAGATCAACATCCCGATCAGATGGTGATCCATAAAATTCCAACCATATGAAGGAATCGAGAGGATTGAAGCTGTCAACCACCAGAAGAAGGTTAGAAAGAAATAAAAGGGGAAAAACAAATTATATATGGTACCACATGAACAAAACTTGTTCTCAGTAGCCAATACTTATCCAGGAAAATTAAACTGAACTGAATTACAAAGCATCGTCTATGCTTATAATTTTACTGAATAAAATTTCTGGGGTAATACAGTTCCCAAATGGCCAAGAAACGTTTCCTGGTCATGATTACTCTTCATCAGTTTTGTAGTGTATGTTACTTAAACAACATGGAATGTGTTTCAGGAAGGACACATAAATTTACGTCTACAACATTTTAAGTATTATTGAATAAAATAAACATCATTGACAGATTATTGACGCACTCAGCTTGATAAATCTATAACTAGTTTGGATAATTGTGTAGTGGCTAATATAAGCTTGAATGAAAGCCCTACCAGATGTACAGAAAAATTGTCAATGTGAAGCACACATGAAAAGAAGATAAACAGTTAGTTTCAATTGGTGAAAACATACTAAACAAATTATAAGATTCTCAAGACATTTCCAATTATTTCCTTCCCTTTTAATGTTTGAAAGCTTCCAGTTTCACTACTTTTAAAAACTTATATTAGGATGAGAATCAACTCTTATAGATGAGAAATGGAAGACAAAGTATGTTTGAGGGGTCTTTCAAGGAAGAAGACAGAGTTCAAGGAAAAGAGGTCAACTAAAAGAGAAAAAACAATCAATAAACTGACAAAACCAACCAACAAAAGAGGTATCTTTCATCTTGCACAGTGAAATCTTGTTTTCTACGGTCTCAGAAAATCGCATTGAAAAATTGCAAATGTGAAGCATACATACAAAGAAGACCTTGTTGTGCAAGTCTTTTACAGAAGTGAAAGTCTATTTTGCACTTAACATAACATTAGGATTCAAAAATTTAAAAAAAAAAAAAAAAAAAAACAAAACAAAACAAAAAATACCTTACTTCACCATAACATTATCCACATTTGCATAAACATAATAAACGAGATACAAGTGGCCACATGTGAGAGAAAGAGAGAGAGAGAGAGAGAGTAGCAAACAAGTGTTCTTCAATTTAAGTAGATTACTCTCTAAAGCTGACTTTGAAGGACAGGATGGAACCCGTTTTTGATTTGCTAAAGTCTCGACCCTTCGTCCGAACTCTTTCTTCAACCTATAACATACCCACCACATAAATCACATATTCTACCCACAGAAGCATAATTCAATAATCAGGTGTGCATAACATCAAGTGCAAGGAGAAAAATATAATATATTCAACACCAGGAGTAAGAAAAAGTTAAATTAGGATTTAAAGCTTTCTTAAGACCGAGTAGAACATGAGCTTCATGGTGTGGTCCAATGACCCTGACAATTTAAACGGGTCTTCGGGAAAGTATCTAATTAGTTTTCACAGAAGTCAAGGGCTCCTTTTTAGTGAGATTCACTACACTAACTATGGTTATCTGACCAACAAAACCTATCATGCCAGCATATAATAGACAATGAACACAATAACTACCTGGCCATACAAAGAAAATAAATCTCGGAAAAATTTATTCAAATCAAGTTTTTGGAACACACCAAGCTTTTATTTTATTTTATTTTTTTTCATTTTCGGTTTTTTGAAATACTGTAAGAGAAGTGTTCATATATTAGATGTTAGAAACTGATTATTAAAAAAGAAAAAGAAAAAACTTTATGCACAGAACGATGGATGTCATAGGGGGGCGGTAGGTGGTGATGATCAATAAGTGCTGCCAACAAGGAGGATCATGCAGTTTCAGCACACACTTGACAGTATATGGCATAAAAAGGAAAACCATCACTAGAAAGTTAAAGAGGGAGTAAGCATGGTGATTCTATGAGATTGAATTCAAACTAAAGAAGCTATGACATTAGAGGATAGTACTAAAAAGATCGACTTTGATGTGTTTGTATCTCATATGATAAAATGCACATCCAATTTAAACAATTTTTCATTTATCTCAAATGATTCATTCTTTCAATTATTCAATTAAAGTTAGTGTAGTAGCCAGTAGGATTATTGAACTGTGAGTTGGGAAGATGATAATGTGAATAAATAATGGGAAAGAGTTGAAAGCAAAGATATCCTAATAATTTGATTAATATTCATAGAACCAAAAAGGTCTTATCCATATAAGAGAGAAGTGAAGAGAGAAGGAAAGCCAACCCTTTTGCGCATGAGCTCAGGGTTGCCGATGCTATCGCCGAGAACGGCGCGGAGCTCGGAATCGTCTTTGCAAGCGTCTTCTAGGACTCTGTAATGAACTGACTCACTCAGTCAATCAGTCAAAAAAGCCAAAGCAAAATATTTTGAGTATTGATTGATTAATTAATTGATTTTAAACCCCAATCCTCCCCAAAAAAAAACAAAAAAAAAAAGACTAAGAGGGTGTGGGGAGCTCATCACTTGGCCCATGGTGGATAGCTATGAAGGCGGTCATGTTCGCGCTTCCTCTTCTCCTCCCGAATCTTGAGCAATCTACGCCCTCTAGCGGTGGTTCCAGTCATTACAATTTCGTCGGTGTTGCCGGTACTAGCTGTACCAGTTGCGGTGTTTTCTCTAAGAAAATTGTCAGACTCATTATCAAAAAGCGAAGTGGCACATATCAACGAACACATTTGCTTCTTCTTCTTCTTCTTCTTCATATAATTACCATCACTATTAATACTAATAGTGTAACACCTCCAACCCGTTAAGGTTAGGTTTGTCACTTTTCCTCTTTTACAACAAAAATTTTGCAAAGATCTATAAGGTCTATCAAAGTGCTTAATACAAATTAGTGGATAAATTATTTCTGCCCTCATTTTGGCCTTCTATTCCAGCTTGCTCTTTACCTGAAAAAAAAAAAAATTAAAAAATAAAAAATAAAAAAGTAAAATTGAATGAGCCCAAAGGGGGCCTAATAAGTAAACCCACAACCATAAATAGTTTTAATTTTTGTTTTCAGTTGGATTTTGAAATCAGAAAGCACAAAAAAAATATATATAGGCAACTAGCCATAACAATATACATATGCACGGTTGCATCTCCCGTATCATATACATACTGATACATTTAACAATAAAACATCATCATAAATCATCCAAACAATCTCTTATTGTCATTATTTTATAATAGGGCCCATGTACACTGTTACCCTAATGTACTAAGGTTATGCGGCCCTTGCGACCTGGGCAGAGATACTGTGGCCACAGCCCCATCCCCTTGGCCAGCCGATTAATTATACGTGCACTTAGCATGGCAAAAATTATAGGTGAAAATGCGGATGCGAATAATAGCAATATCCGCATCTATAAAATGCAGATAATGGTTTTGATATCCGCATCTGCATTATGCGATTACTATCCGCATCCACGCTGTTAATGCATATAATAAATGCGGATATTATCCGCTATCTACATTTGAGGTAATAAACGTTTTAGACGTTGAAATTGTCATTCACTAATTATCGCTTCTAGTAAATACAAAAAGAAGACATTATTTATACTTGAACGCTATTATTCAGATAACACTTGCTAATCATTTTGCCAATAAATTTTCATCACATATATTATTTAATATTTAGCTTCCAGTAAATCTATAGTTGATGATGAGATTAATTTTTAAAAAAAATAATAATAATAAAGCAATAACATATAAAGCAATTAAATAAGAACAAATCAGAAGAGTTTCCTAAAATTGAAATCCAACAACATTACAAATCCAGTCAATATAAGAAACATAAATTAAAAAACACTATATATATATATATAAAGGAATGCAGATGCGGATATTATCCGCATCCGCGTACCCTAAAACTGCTATCCGCATCCGCATTTGCAAATATTAATTTTTGATATCCGCATCCGCATATGCAGATTGCGGATTGCGGATAACAGATGTGGATGGTTATTATTCGCCCACATTTTCACCCCTAACAAAAATGATAGAACCATCTTCTGACAGAGCTTCTTTCAGTAGTTGCACCTACATTCATTCAGCACCCCTTAGCCGAGAATCACAAACCCAAAGACATTCAATACCAATCATTCAAAATCACCTCAAATCAACCTCCACCAAAAAGCCACCATAGTCAGCCATAATCACCGACAATCATCAAAGTAGCCCAAACTTTAACGATCTCAATCTCTAGAAAACATCTAATAAAATATCCATCTAAATAAATCCAATCTCACGTCAACCAAACCCATCATCAATTCTAACAACTAATATGATTTTCGTTCGTTAACCTAATTTCAATAACTTTAAACATTAAACCTCAAACCATAATCAAAGTCCTAGAATAAACATTATACCCCCAATATGTTAGCTTAGTAAAACAGCTTATAATAATCCATTCCAGAAAATGGAACATCAAGTTAAAACACTACTAAACCAAACCCACAACAATAACACATCACACGGCTCTGCCAGAAACCAACACCCAGTAAAACTACCTCACATCTACAAATCAAACACTAGAAAATTACTACCATTAAATACTTAAATTAGAGCACCCATAACCGGCCCAACCTCCAGAAAATCAACCCAGTAACCCAATAATAAACCCATTCGGCCATGGTCAATTCTCTAAGAACCTACCATTCAGCCATCAAAACAGCCCACCTCCAAACTCAATTGATCAAACCTCCAACTGAGAACCGAAACATCACAACAAAATATATATACACCCCTTAAGGCCATAACCCAAAAACTTCATTAACCAAAAGACTTCCTCTATGAAATCAGTCTATGAAAATCCATATAAATTGTTAGAATATATGGAAAATATATAATATTTTCTGTATATTCCATAATTAGGATGATATCAAATATTCTCTATTTATGGGTTGATTGTAATTAAATATTGAGATTGTAATCAAATCAAGGGAATTTGATTACTATACTTGTATTTAGACACTACCCTATAAATAGGGACCTTTGTATTGTAGATAAATCAAGTTAATATGCACAATATAGCCCTTAGGGGTATTCCAAGTGATGGATGTAGGTGTCTAACACTGAATCACTCGTAAGTTCTTTGTGTTCATTCTCTCTCTTGTTTCCGCTCAATATTCCCACATCATCATTATTTCAAAATTATATTAGAGCCAAAAGTCCTGAGATCGAACCTTGACTCCATCAATTCACCCCATTTAAATTAAAATATTTCACATATTGGGCCTCGCCTATTAAAAGGGAGTTTAAGCTCACACATGAAGGAGAGTTTTAAAGTATTGATTGAGTGATTAAATTTACCTCTTCCTATAAGCTTAAACTTTTGGGATGAGAGATGATTTAACATAAATAAACACCCATTGGGTTTAGACCCAGCAAACCCAAGAACGTCATCAACCCATAAATTTCTACAGAGAACAAGACCCACCAAATCAACCCTTACTACAGCCATGAATTGACGAATTGAAACTCAAATCAAACATAAGAAAATTACTAGAATTAAATACCTATAACAGAAACCTCAAGACGAGAAAACCTAAATCAATTACTCATTTGAAACTCCAAAATCAAATGCCCAAAGCTTAAGGGAAGGAGAATTTACCTACTGGAATTGTTTCTGAGCTCAGAGATCGCCGAAGCTGGGTTGCGGGGCAGCCACCCACGACTCTCTCTCTCACGGGGTCTCTCTCTCACACGCTCGTTTTCTCCCTCTGGGTCTCCCTCTCTCACTCTGTTCGTCTCTCTCTCTCACTGGGTCTCAGTCTCTCTGTGTGTCTCCTGTTTATCAGGAAAGGAAAGGGAAGAGGGATAAGAGAAAACAAGGATATCGAGAAAGAGTGGGCGTGTGGTCTCTTTAGAGCAATTGCAGCTTATCAACCATTTTCCTTAAACAAACACTTCACAATAAATTTGAAAGTTAAAGAGGGATTCACAATAAATTCCGTCACTAGAAAGTTAAAAGAGTGAGTAAGCATGGTGATTCTATGAGATTGAATTCAAACTAAAGAAGCAATGACATTATGGTACTATAAAGAACGACTTTGATGTGTTTGTATCTCATATGATAAAATGCAAATCCAATTTAAACAATTTTTCATTTATCTTAAATGATTCATTCTTTCAATTATTCAATTAAAGAAGTTAGTGTAGTAGCCACTAGCCAGTAGGATTATTGAACTGGGAGTTGGGAAGATGATAATGTGAAAGAGTTGAATGCAAAGATTTCCTAATAATTTGATCAATATTCATAGAACCATAAGAGGGAAGTGAAAAGAGAAAGAAAGCTAATTCTTTTGCGTATGAGCTCAAGGTTGCCAATGCTATAACTGAGAACGGCGCAGAACTCAAAATCGTCTTTGTAGGCGTCTTCTAGGACTCAGTCAATCAGTCAAAAAAGCCAAAGCAAAATATTTTGAGTATTGATTGATTGACTAATTAATTGGATTTTAAACCCCCCCCCAAAAAACAAAAAAACAAAACAAAACAAAAAGAAAGACTAAGACGGTGTGGGGAGCTCACCACTTGGCCCATGGTGGATAGCTATGAAGGTAGTCGTGTTCGTGCTTTTTCTTCTCCTCCCGAATCTTGACCAATCTGCGCCATCTGGCGGTGGTTTCAGTCATTACAATTTCGTCAGTATTGCATGTACTAGTTGTACTAGTTGCGGTGTTTTCTCTAAGAAATTTGTCGGACTTATTATTAGAAAGCGAAGCGGCACATATCATGCATTTGCTTCTTCTTCTTCTTCTTCATCTTCATATAATACCATCACTATTACTACTAGTAGTGGGGAGGATTGGATTTAGAGATATTTTTGACAAATGATGAAACAAAGATAACATTGCAACAAAGCTTTCAGTATTTGCCCATATTCTCTACTGTAGAGTATAGATTGCCTCTCATCTGACCTCTCTCAATAAATAAAGGAAAAAATCATATTTAACTTCTAGATTTCTAATTTCAAATTTCAAAAATAATTAGACAATAATCATATTTTGTTGTTAAGTTTTACACAAGTTTAAAATAACTCCACCTATTACTTTATGAGAAATGTTAGGGGTCAATAAGTTCCTCATGTTTAGTCTATATTCTCTTAAATTTGTGTCTTATTTGACACATAAACACTCAATACAATGCTACATCAGCTAGTGCCAAGTCATTAACAATAATAATAATAAAATAAAAAAACAACTATGAGAAACAAAGATAAAATCAATATTCCTCGTCTATAAGAAACAACGACCTGAAGCGTGAAAGAATACAGAGATAAAAACTTGGAAAAACACAAGACATAAAACTCATGTCCATATTTCGTATCTTGCACATAGGACCTTTTCAATTGTTCTCAATACCAAAAAAAGAGGTGTTCTTCTCCTTCCCCCCAATGATTAAATCCAAATCAGATAAAAATAACATCTTTCCCATAAATAAATGTGGTCCGCAATAACATAAAATACAGAATAAATACGTAGTGTAACATATTATATTGTTACTTGTCGAATAACAACACAGTTGTAAATCTTAAACTCTCACTATGTCACCGGGTAACTCTGCATTGAGAGGATTAACAATAGAAAAGACCCATGACATCATGTACTTCGCATTCTCAAAGCAAATTTATTTGTGATTGACCACTGGTCCTCAAGCAATTGGCCTTAACACGTACATTTTGCATGCATGAGAGCCCATGGTGGCTGTCAAGTTTCCAACGAATCGTGTCTTCAATGTCTTGTGCTGCAAGAAGACAAATACATGTGTTAGAAGGTATCTTACTATAAAGTGCCAATCACACACACACACACAGGAGAACACCACCCGATAAAGACGAAATGAGAACTAGAATATCTAAATCGAAAGTATACCTCCCAAAGATCCCTTGCTTCTACAACACTGTTTGGAGGAATTCCGATGTCATCCCAGAGAGCTGTAATTGGAAGACGCCCAGGACCACGGTTGACAAGGAGCAGAGCTACTCTATAGCCTGAAAGAGGCCCTGCCCAAACCTGTTGTAAATTAATAACTATAAATCACATTTTGCTCTCCTGGAGGGAGACAAAACATACCATGCATCAGAACTCAGAAGAGAATTTAGGCAACTTTACCTCAAGATCACCTTCACTCCTAACCTTTTTGGCCTGTATACCTAGAGGATCTGTTATAGAGCATTGAACAAGTCAATTATTACCACAATTGATGCATAGTATTTCACCTGATAGGAAGAAGTCATATCAATTATAAAGAGTTGATGTGCGCTTACCTTGGTTAACAGCAATGACCTCTTTATTGGCAACAATCTCCATTGTCTCTTTTGTCATGTTTCTCACATCACAACCAAGGAGAAGAGGAGCCTATAATACCACTGACATTTAGGCAAACAGATGGCCAAAAATATGCATTCATATGAAACAAAGCATCAAGTACAAGATACTGCCTATGATACCTTGGAAATAGCCCATATACTAAAGTGAACTATATATTCATCCTTGTTCATCCCTCCATTTCCCACCTCAAGCATGTCGGGATCTATTGGAAATCAAGAAGATAAATACGATAAATCTCTAAGAAAAACATATACTACATGCCCAAATTCAGTTTTTATGTTATTGTGACATTGCTGTTGTCAGAGAATACTAACCATTCCAACCACCAGGCCTTGCAAGCTCTGCGTATACTTCATTCATGTCTGCTCTGGAGAGCATACTGTCGAAGAACAACCCAAAAGAAATGATTTTGGGTTAAGAATTTGAATGGTCAATTAGAAACTTAAACAGACACATGAAGTTGATCAACCTTTCCCATGTATCAGTGATGTCATTAGTAGTTCTCCAGCTATTTCCTACCTTAAACCCCCATAGAGCGGGATGCATGTCTCCCCTATCAATAAAGAAGACAAACAAATCAAACAAGATAAGCATTTAGGGAGTGAACTTTGATACTTTGATTAAAAAACCATAGTTAAAGATATAGGATTACCATTCACAAAGCGAGAAAAAGATTGAGCGGCCTGCTTTCATTAGTGCTCGGGTCATTACTGGGTATCTAACAGAAGAAGAAGCATTTTATACTCGTACATCCCAGTGTTGGAACAAATATGTACAGAAAAAAGAGCAATAATTCACCCTTTACTCGTGACATTAATGTCGGTTTGATTATTTTACCTAACAGTTGGCTTCGATCCATCAGTGTTACAGTTATCATACTTCAAATAATCAATACCCTGCAAACAAAGTTCATTATTGCAAGATTTGGCATTGCGAGTGTCAATAAAAAATCATCACTCGCAGCTACTATAGACAAAGTAAACATCAGGGTCCCATACGCCAACTAGATTTCCTACCCATGAAGCAAATGTTTTGGCATCTTGCTCCTCGTGACCAAGTGACCCAGGCATAGTTTTGCTACAAGTATAATACCTACAAAGTAGAGGCGAATGCAATCATTGTCTTAGCTGTCCGTAGCACTAATAAGTGACTCATATATATTGAACAATAATCAGCCATCAAAAATTTGTGTCAGGGTAGTAGAGTCATGTTACCCAGCATCTGAGTAGATTCCTAGCTTAAGACCCTTGCTGTGAACATAGTTTGCAAGAGCTTTGATGCCAGATGGAAATGTTGAGTTCCTAGGCGCTAGATTACCCTGAAAAGTGAAGTCCAATGTTTGTATCCTCCTTAAATACTTCAATAATGCGAAAATTGTGCATCAAATGATACCTTGACATCACGAACTATTTCCGCCCAGCAGTCATCTGGGAAAGAAAGAAATAACAGTTAGGCTCAGCTTCTTGTTCCCACTATGCTAAAAGAAAACTGACATTCAAAATAAAAGAGAGACTACGGAAAGATTGCCACGTACCTATATTAACATAGGTATATCCAAGCTTAGCAAGACCAGTAGAGATCACAGCATCAGCTGTCAAACCAAGATAACAACAATTCTTATAATTCAATCTCACCCACCTCAATAGATGCATTTTACCATTGTCCTACAGCTATGTAAACTTTGACAGCATTTATTGATAAATGAGATATGAGAGAAAGCTAAATCCTCATTTGAGGATGAAAAGTAAAACTAAAAAAAAAAAAAAAAAAAAAAACTCTTAAAGGAGAACATAAAATTTGCGTAGTAAACTTACCAGTTTCTTTGATCATTTTCTCATCTATTTTGCAGCCGAAGTGATTCCAACTATTCCACCTATACAGAAAGAATAGACATTAATCCCACAGTCCCCATTTTTATTATTAAGCTTTCTTTTGGCTTGGTCAAAACATTTTATTAATTTAAAAGGAAAATACCTGGTCTATAAATAAATGTGAAGAGCATTCATTCAAAAAAAATGAAAGTAATTAAATAAAACAGCAAAGATAGGAAGAGATGAAAAAGGATTAATTACAAACCAATCTCTGAACTCTTATCTCCAATTAGATAAGATCTGACAAATTTATATTGGAAATTTTGACAAAAGTAATCTTCAATAGTATTATTTGATGAAAACCCAATCAACAAGAAACAAGTTTTTGTAGAATGCAAAATGCTCCCACAATGACATAATGATGTTCATTGTGCGCCCAACAACAGAACATACCATTATACTTTACTACACACTAAAAATATAATAGAAATCACATTTTCATTACCAATAGATAATTAATCTCATCAGTACAATCCGTAAAGGAGAGCCCCGATCTAATGAACAGTATTGGGTTGAGTATAGACCAGTTCAGTGCTTCTTGGAAACTATAATAACCCGCATTTTCAGCTATTCTGTGCAGAAAAGAAAGAAGAGCAAACAAACTAAAGAGAAAGAGAAAGGCATAGTTGATAGTACCCCATGGGAGGAGTCGAACCAAGCCCATTGGCGAGCAGATTTCGTCTGAGTCTCTCGCTGTAATACTCAAATTTGGTATTCTGAGGCACCAACTTCCTTGTTGTTGATGCAGCAGAAACACTCGGCGCCATTGAAGACAATGAGAGTAACATCAACATTAACATTAACATGCACACTGACACACCCCTTTTCTCCATTGTCATTGCTTCTCTACCCTAAACACCTACTACCTCTCTCTCTCTCAGTCTCAGTCTCCGCCTCTTTAACTAAAGTTGTAAATGATAAAGAAAACAATCAACAGCAACAGTGTAGAGGATAAATTCTATTGGGCTGACTCTGCTCTTCTCGGGAGATCTTTCCTTTATTTTTCTCTATTTATCGTCTCTTACTTGTCGTGATACCAAATTTGCCCTTTCGTTTTCTCCTTATTTCTTAAATTACTACGTTTTCTTTTCTTTCCTTTTTTTTAATTAAAAAACTCTTCTTCTTTTTTTTTAAGATTCGAACAGGATAATACAGTTAGTTATAATTGAAGGATATTTTTATCTTTTTAATTTTTAAAAGAATAAATTTATGTAAAATAATGTCAAGTGTCTATAAACATTTAAAATACACATTAAAATTTTAATCTCATTAATAAAAATTTATTAACTTAGACTAAATTTAATGTAACTTTTAAATATTTGTAGACATTTTGCATTATTTTACATAAGTTGAAAAAAAATTTCTGTCCCAAAAATATCTATTCATTATAATTAACTGAATATTTTTCAGTTCATTTGAATTGAAGATGATCCTAATTATTTTTTAACACTTGTTCAAATTTGAAGGGAATACATTTTACGAACGTTGTAAAGATAGAGCTTTTTTCTTTAGAAGATAAGGATAATATGGATAATAACAAAATGCTAGCGTATGAGTACGAAATGAAGTGTACCTGGTGGACTGGGGATCTGTATGATACTTAAAAATATGAGTTGGGGATGAATACAGCCGATTGCCATGGGATACTCTTAACTTGAAAGTAGTAATAGTGTAATACTGTATATACGTCTTCTTCTTTTTTCTTTTTTTTTTTCTTTTTTTTTTTTATAATTATCTTATTATGTCAAATCACGTTAGCAGATTTTTATTTTTTTTATTTTGAAGTTTTGCACCTAAAATATAAATGTAAAAAAAATAATTATATTATCTTATAATGTCCCCTGTCGGTTGTTTCCTACATTGATTATGTATATCATATGATACATTGTAGCACGTGCATTCTTTTTCTTGTCTGCATTTTTGGATTTCCTTTCTATTTTCTTAGAACTTCTTTGTATTTATCCTCGGACAATCGGGTCGGACCCCCCCCCCCCCACCCCTTTTTTTTTCTTTTATTTGATCATTTAACTTCAAGACCCTAACTTTCATTTCAATCAAATTTTAAAAAAAATCAATTGTAAAAGCTATTATATCCTTCACATGCACAAGATGATCATGATCTGTTTTCCCTTTTATCTTTTAAAACAATGAAAATCCCATATAGGGTTTAGGGAAAAAAATTGCTACCAGATTTTGTAACCAAATATGCCGTTATCTTCTATCTTTCTCTATGTATGAGGTAAGCATCAAACCCAGCAAACCCAACCTATATATAACAAGGAAAATTTGCTACCACCCATCATATCATACTTTGCTTCGAGGCCCTGTCAATTGGCTTGTCGCTTGCCAATCACTTTCCTGAGTCAACAGCTACTCCGACTTTTTTTTTTTTTTTTTTTTTGGGATGAATAAGCAACTTCATTAACAAAACAAACCAATAACACATCAACAACTAATACAAGCCTGATTAATAGACTGAAAACAGCCTACAAAGAGGCCAAAAACCAACAAACAACAGAAAATACTCTAGCTAACAGCCCAAAACAGTTAAACCAAACCCTTACATAGGGCTAAACAATAGCCTCAAAACAGAAACAAAAAACCAACAAAACAGAGGAGAAAGACCCTTTCCTCAAACAAGCCACATAGAAAATCTGCAGCACCACCCTTACAGAGGAAACAGATTATCCTCAAAACCATAAACAAACCACAAAAAACCTGCAACATATCATCAACAAAACAGACTTTCAAACAAGTTCCATAAGGAGCAAAGTAACATATTCTCCCTAGTCCTTTGGGACTTTCCTTTCCCAACAATTCTAGCTCGAACTTCCCACAATACTTTCTTCAAAATCTGCTCCTCAATGAGTGGATGGCCTGCATGCTTAATTTCATTTCTAATGCACCAAATATTATAAACTGCAGAATCCAAAGCAAGCCTTTAAGAGTATACAACTCCAAGAACTACATCCCAGCTGAAGAATATCCTCTCATATAATAGGGGGATTAGCCACTTTGCATCTAGCCATACAAAACTTCCAAATTCTATAACAAAAGCTGCATTCAAAAAATAAATGGTTTCGGCTCTCCATTTGATTCCTGCAAAAACAGCATTGAGTATCTCCTCTATAACCCCAACTCAGCAACCTTACTCCTGGAACCAACCTATCCTTCATGGCAAGCCATAAAATGAAAGCTTGCTTAGGAATAGCTAAAGAAAACCAGACTAGTCTCCACCACTTAATCTGATCCATTTTTTCCATAAGAGACTCCCAAGTATCTGAACTTACATAGATACCTTTCCTAGAAGCAAGCCAAATAGCTACTCTGACTTTGAGCAGGCCTCTGCTTGTTTTGTACTCTCCCGGAGGGAGAGAAAAGGTCTCCTTTTGTCAATGACTTATATAAGGTAGGAAATATGTTATTTCTACACATATTTATCCATTTCCGGCCACCACTACGCATATGATGGCGGGAACAAACAGGGAACCAGCCTTAGATCAGCTGCTATTAGATTAGCAAGAGACTTGATGCACTTAAATAATGCCACCTATCTTAGGATTCTCTAATCCATATAAAGCCAGGCATGTACTTGATTATGCACTAAACTTACGGTCCAAGCTATGAAGCACACAAATGGGCATACAGCCAAATGAAAAAAAGATACACACGGCAAACACAAAAAAGAAAACCAAAATAAAAATAATGTGGTGCAATTGTGCAAACATCAGATTGAAATCACCACATAGCCCTGACTCTTATTTCTACCGGGCCAATTGTAGAGGATTCCATAACATTAGCCAACCATTAAAAAAAAAAAAAAGCAAATACAGGCAAGAGGTATCCTCCAACATAGCTCAAGAAAGATGAAAAACAGCTGAAGAGGGGTAATAAATAGCACAAGCATAGAAGAGATAAAAGTGAAACATAAGTCCACTAGATGCCAAGCATTGTATTCTGCATACCATATCATTTCACAACGCAGATCTTAATCACGGAGGCAACTCCAATTCGATGAAGGGCCACCACTGCATCACCAGGCTTGCACAATCCCTTCTCTACCGCCGACTTCAGGGCGGCTTCCAAAATCACCTCTGTGGATTCTGCATCAGTGGCTTTGGCAGATCCTTCAGCCAGTAGAGGAACCAAACCCCGGTATATCAGGCTATGCCTTGCTGGTGTCTCATCACTGCAGGTCCAATCAAAAGAGTCTGTCGTCAAAACTGGAACAACTACTGACAGGATTGGAACAGCTGGCCTGTACTTGGCAACCAACTTGGCTGTGGTTCCTCCACGTGTCAACACCACAATGAGTTTTGCTCTGGCCTTGTTAGCAGTCCGAACAGCAGATGATGCAAGGCTCTCCAACGGGCTCATTGGAAGTGGGGTTGACCTAATCATCTCCTTAAAGATAGCCCCATAGTCAAGGGATGATTCTGCCTCTATACAAATTCGAGCCATAATCTTCACAGCGATTTCTGGGTATGCCCCAGCTGCACTCTCACCACTAAGCATGACACAGTCAGTGCCATCAAGGACAGCGTTAGCTACATCAGTGGCTTCAGCGCGAGTTGGTCGGGGAGACTTGATCATGGATTCAAGCATCTGAGTAGCAGTGACGACAGGCTTGCCCACAAGATTACACTTATATATCATCATTTTCTGAGCCAAGAAGATTTTCTCAACTGGAATTTCCATTCCAAGATCACCACGTGCAACCATGAACGAGTCTGTCTCACGCAAGATCTCATCAAAGTTGATGACTCCCTCCTGGTTCTCAACCTGAGAAAACCACAGCAGTCAAACAATCACAACCCGACCAACAAAAATAAATGTCGTACAGCAACGTGTGAAAACTTGATCCCCTAAAACAGAAAAGTAAAAGTAATAGGGTCCAAACAAGCGTTGGAGTGGGATCCACCATGCGCCTAAGCAAATTAGAAGGTTGCACAAACACACAAGCACATTGAGAGAATAGATTTAAGCGCACACACACATACACAAAGAATACATACTTGAGCTTCTAAATGAGATGCCACATCAGTAAAGAATAGCTCACTTCTTTCAAAAGTTGAAGCAAGCATTTAATATGGAAGTTTCTCCAGCACACTAATATTTTTGCTCATAAAGTGGCAAATCATGCTTGGAAGGTGCAACAACAGGTTTTGCAGATTCAACATATATAACTTAGAAGTAGTAATTAAAAGGAAAAAAGGGTTGCATTTACTTGGCTTAACTATGTTATTATAGCAATGACAATAAAACTTGACATTGAAAGGAAAAAATAAAAACATACCTTTGACATCAATTGTATATGCTTGGCATGGGGCCCAAGAACCTTACGGACATTGACAAGATCTGAACCTTTGCGTACAAATGAAAGAGCAATCATATCAATTTTGTTGGGAACACCCCATTCCAGAATGTCTTCCTTATCTTTTTCTGTCAGAGTGGGAAGATCCACTACAATACCAGGAAGATTGACATTTTTTCTCTCACCCAGCATGGCGGTGTTCTCACAACGGCATCTCACAGTCCCAGAATTTGGATCACAAGATAAGACAGTGAGGGTAATGGTGCCATCTGCACACAAGATGGTGTTTCCAGGCTTTACGTCCACAGCCAACTTTTTGTAGCTCATGGAGATCATGTTCTCATCCCCCTTGATGCTGTAATCAGTAGTTATAGTGATTTCCTGGCCTTCTTTAAGTTGAATAGATTTTGAATCCTTAAGAAAACCAGTTCGAATCTCAGGTCCCTGCAAGAACAAAGGGAAATAATTGGTTTATCAGTCAATAACCAGTTCAATTTGTAAACGAGTGAGAAGCCATGTTAAGAAGTAGCAACACCAAATGAGAAGTTGATGTAGATAAATATGCAATTTTTACTGCATCTAAGATAATATCCAGTGCAGAAAACGGAATAAGATAAGAATTTTCAGCCTAGTAAGCTAGAAAGAGAAGTACCATGCATTCAGTTCCAGGATTGATCGAAACTGACTCAAAGGATTAATGTAAGATAGCTGTTATATTTAGAGTTCAAGTTTTCCCCTCTTTTCTTTGTTTCCACGTAACATGCATAATATGGATGTATCAACGATTTTTAGAATAACAACAAAGTTGCGCTAGGACATTTGAAAAATCTTCTTGCTTAGACCATGTTTTCAAATCACATATTACATATAGGCGGTATGGGACTTCCTAATGAGCCATTGGTAAAATGGCACCTCCTCTTCCCATGAGAACAAGGTGGAGAGTGAAATCGTGAGTTCAAGACCCACTGAGTGTATGTGTAACTTAATAATGGAAAGAGAAAGCAAAGAAACTTCCTTTGCATTGAAGTCTTTTTCAAACAGTAATCAACAAAAGTCCTACAGTTTCCATATTAGGAAACTGTTGAACAAGGTTACTCCTAAAGTAGCTTTGTTTTCTTACTACTAATACATGGCAGGGCCAAAGTATCTCTGAAGGTTGCGGACAGCCAAATATATGAGTAAAGCAAGCACCATATAGATAAACTACCTATTTTATATTCAGTCTCTGTTTTGCTTTTACCACTTGGGGAGCCTGTTCTTACTTGAGCAATAATTTTGCCTCTTCATTCACTTGGAGTGAAAGATATGGAGCTTGAAAGGCGTAAAGTTCAAATGCTTAATCCAGCAACAGGGAAAGGCACACAACCTTCAAAATCAATCTCTCAATTCGATGAGCATTTGGCAGCACATATAGAAAAGCCAGTATGAACACATAAGAGTTTCACATGAGGCTTCTACAGATGTTTTGGGCCACATAAATAGAATGCCACCACTGTGTTGGTAGCACTAAAGTCGGGCCTTGGAAGAAGACATCTGGAAATAGTCCGACCTTTAGTATTTTTTACATGAAGTAACTACTCCCAAGTCCTAAGAAATAAATCCGTGCACTTCCTTAACTTTCTTGATTTGTTAGTAGTCTTTTACATAACCTCCTAACTTATATCTATATAACTGGACCCTTTACTTGCCTTGTCAACACCTCATCATTTCATTTGGTTAAGGAATGATGATTGGACATTCAAAACTGCCCCGATTGTTTGTAATTGGGGGGGGAGCTAACACTTGGACACATGCCTAGACATGACATCAAAGTACGTATGTATATAGGAAGGTAACTTCTTTTTAAAGCGAAATATGAGAATTATGAGCTGCCAATTGGCTCTTCTATATTTTGGGATTACACACACCTCGTGTAGTGAGATGACACGACCTGATATCAGGATGTAGATTCTTCTACAATCTTAATGCCATGTCACTATGTCGACCATTACATCCAATAATTAAGGGTATCAACATATATTCGTATTGGTTAAAAAGGAAGAAATAAAGATGTATTTTGTGCTGGGAAATACTCAAAATGTCCATTGGCACCAAGAAATTCTATGTCCGTCAGATTCCTTAAAGTATAGACAAATTAACCATTGTATAATCATAATTAAATAGTTTAATCCTATTTATTGACCAGAGCAGCTGTAATTTTATTGTTCCTTAGCCGAACCTTCTTTCTCTGTCTCTCTATATTTGTTTTTGATATGTTGGCCGGAAATTAGAGAGTTAAAAGCATTAATGTTTCTTAACGGGTAATATTTGTGTTAAACTTTGTAGAATCTTGATATAATTGAGTGTTGTTTTATTTGGTAAAGAAAAATGTGTGAATTATTCTACTATTATATTAAGGTCAACGGATCATATTTAAACAGTTTGTCGTGTAATTCCTCGTCGTATAACATTGTTTTACTATTTTTAAAATTGACAATCTCATGAGTGCATCATAGTATATGGTCATCCACATACATAGTCTTATATATTTACCAAGCAGTTTGAGGATTCCTGTGAGACATACCATGGAAGATGAACAGTATAGCTTCCATCACGAAAACGACAAATGGAGAAATGAATCAATCAAAATTTAGAAACCCCCAAAAAGAAAGGAAAAAAGAAGCGACCTTGGTATCGAGCATGAGGGCGCAGAGAATCTGAGTGTTGTGCATGGCAACCCTGAGATTGTCGAGGGTCTCCTGGTGGTACTCGTGGGTGCCGTGAGAGAAATTGAAGCGGGCGACGTTCATGCCGGCCCTCAGAAGCTTCTCGAGCATGGGCACCGACCGGGATGCCGGACCTAGCGTGCACACGATCTTCGTCTTTGGGATACGACCATCGTTGGGGAGCTCCTTCAAGATTCCCTCTATGTCGATGTTGGACATTTTTTAATTAAAATTTCTGAGCAGGTAGGTACCTAGAGGTTTCACAAGATGAGGATGATAACATCAGAGAAAAATGAAGCGATTTGGTTTCAGATCAGACTAGTGTGCTGTGTGCAGGTGTGCAGATTTTTCATTTGTTACTTACCACCTCACCGGGGGCTCGTGCGTGCGTGCGTGATATCTAACAACACAAGCACACCTTTCCTTCTCGCGCAGTCGCCACCAACCTAACAATACCACCAGATCTCTGTCTGTGTGAGGATATTGGATCGGACGGAGGATAGTGTGTTATATATATATAGCGGCGCTTTGCAGGTTGTTTTTATTAGATAGTGTGTGGTCATTGTGACTGTGAGGGAGATTGTTTTTGTTAATCTGTGGGCACCCTCTTAGCTCTCTTCAAACGTGGTTTACACTTTACCGCTCCAATTAACTGAAAAGGCGACCCATGCGCTTGTGCTACGGGAATATTCTTCTAACTAATACAAAATTAATTAAAAAAAGGAAACCGACTACTGTTTATTAAAAACCTTGCAACCAAAACCTTGTCCCAGGGGTTTTCTAATTATTACTACAAATTATTTACTTTTATAAAAAAGTATTCTTCTAACAATTTATTATATTTATTTGAAAAAACTTTATTTACACTCTTTAAGTATAAGCGATTAATCGCTTCAAAGTTTAGCCGTGGGTGAGTCTATACCCATGAATTGAAGACATTTTTTTTTTTTTTTTTTCATGTCCATACAAAATGAGTGAAAGGGGGAATAGAATTTGAATTAGTAATTTATGTTTTATGATGCGTAGTCCTCACTGATTAAGCTACCTCTTTAAGACATCATTTTTTCTTTTTCTTTTTAATAGGAGCATTTTGAACATTTTAGCACAAAATTGATGAAATTAAAAGGGCCTAAAACATAATATACGGACATTACAAATTTTTTAAATTTCGAAGTAGTATTGCAAAACTGCTTATACTTCATATTGATTGATGTAAGTAAAATTTTCCAATTTAATTATTTTACGCCGGTTTAAAAAAAAAAAAAAAAAAAAAAAAAAAGGAGTGACTCACATAAAAGGAATGTAACATATAAAAAGGTGTAAACAATAATATATTAATATTACTCTTTTTGTAAAGGAGATTTACTATTTTCCTTAACTCTAGTCATCTTTTGTCTGACTTTTTTTTGAATATATCATTAAATATGTAAATTCAATGGTAAATTTTAAAAAATATATAAATAAAATTAAACAAAAGATGAAAATAAGAAGAAAAAAAATAACATTTCACTACTCATAAATTTCCTTGTGATTGGCAATGGACAATTGGACATGCACAACTGCACAAGTCTCAATTTTTATTAAAAAATAAAAAAATAAATACTCCAATATTTTTACTTTTTATATCACATGAATGACTTTTTTTATTATTATTTAAACTAAATTTCGTTATAAAACAAATTTTTTCACTTTTTTATAACAAATTTTTTTAAAAAAAAAAAAAATTCTCATTATCATTTCCAAACTAAAAATCTCTTACACAAATTCATTACCAAACAAGGCCAATTGGAAATTCAGGCTTGTTTAGGATTATGTTATAGAGCTTAAAAAGTGACAAAAAAAAGTTGTGCCAAACAAAAGCTGACATAGTTGATACAAAATTTTAAAAATATTTTTTTACTTTTCTACTCTAAAATAACAAAAAACATTTTTTAACTTAAAAACTATATTTCTCACGCTCATTACAAACATATAATTACTTAAGGAATGCTAGGTTTATAAACAAATTTTACAGAAAAATTTTTACAAACTGATTGACACAACATAATTGGATATAAGATAAGTTTAAATTTTGAAAAACCTAATCATGTTGTGCCAAATCAGTTTGTAAAAATTTTTTCAATAAAAATTGTTTGTAAACCTAACACTCCCCTAATTACTTTAGGATTGCGCGGGTCACACCGTTGAATGTACATTGTCCCTTTCTTTTTTTTTTTTCTTAATTATTTTACCTAAACTATCCCAACCCAATATTAATTTAAAGTGAAAAAAAAACCCCGAAATGCCCCTGATACGAATGAGCTCTACTTGCTTTTCTAAATAGGATCAGGATCTCCTCAAAGAGCATCTATATTGGATCTTTTAAAATTGTGTTTTAAATTTTAAATGATAAACCTATTTTTTATATTTTATAGAATTATTTTTAAAAGCACTCTACATCTTATTCTTTATTTTCAAGAATGATTTTTTTATTATTATTATTCTTTCTTTATTAAGTTAGAAGAGAGAGAATAAGAGAGATGAGTAAGAAGATTTTTTTTTTTTTTTTTAAAAAAAAGGTTAAAAAGAGAGAGAAATCAATGAAATGAAATATAAATAATATCTTCATACTCAATGTTTAAGGGCCTAAGGCTTGAGGATGAGGAAAATCGAATGGAGGGTGATTCTAAAGCTTGGTTTTTCAAAATTTGAAAAAATAAATGACTCTTTAAAGCATTCAATGTAAATAATATTTAGATATTATTTTTTAAGATGGGATCAAAATCTCCTGTAACATTTAGATCTTGTAAGACTTGTAGTACCTGAAATCTCATTTTTCTGTTCCATTGATAATTGATTTGATGGTAATCAATTATCTTAAAAATTATGAGAAAGTCTATATACTCTCTTTAAATTATCATTCAATTCACAATGTCTCCTTTAAATTTTCAATTGTGACAATGTCTCATTAAACTACCAAAAATTTTTAATGTTCTTCCTCAATGACAAAATTACCCTTATTAAAATAAAAACAAAAAATACTAAAACTTCTAAAAAAAAAAACTAAAAATAAAATAAAATAAAAAAATCCAAGGGGTGGCCAATTTTCTTTTTTTTTTAAAAAAAAAAAAAAAGTCTTTTTATAAGAACAAAATTTAAAAAATTAGATTTTTTTTATATAAAAATTGAAATTTTTCGTTTTTTTATAATTCCATTTAGAAAATTAAAAAAATTCGTTTTATAAAAACAAAATTAAAAATAAAAATTTTAAAAAATAAAAATTTTCCCTTTTTTTCTCAAATCATTTTTTTGTTTAAATTAAAATTTTCGTTTTAAAAAATAATTATTATTATTTTTATACTTTTTCAAGTTTATAGAGTTATTTTTGTCTTATTGAAAAATTTATATGGGTATTTTCATATTTTTATTACCTTTTGGGACATTGTCACAATTGAAAGTTTCAAAAGACATTGTCATTTGGGTAGTAGACTAGTAGTTTGAGGGGAGTATGTAGACATTTCCAAAAAATTATTTTGTTGATGGTTAGCAATTGATGAAGTGATCAAACCATCTCAAAATAGACCTTTAAATAGTCAAATACTCCTATTAGCTAAAACGTTAGCTCAGACGGTCAACCCGTCACTTTGCTCCTATGAATTACAATGCATTGTCACTTTGATCGTCTGAATTAACGCCTTTAACTGACGGAAATTGGAGTTTTTGGCACAAAATGATAGTTCATGAGGGTCAAGTGGTACAGCTGATAATTTATGGGGAAAAGTGATGTAGTTGATAGAGGGAAAATGTAATTACCCCAATTTCTTTATAAGAATTAATTAGCAAAGTGGTTGTAGTTGCAATGTGGATTGCTAGAGAACACAAAGGCCACCCATTGGCTAATGCCTTGAATGCTACTCACAATTATTAATAAAAGCAAAATAATAAAGTATGAGTAGAACTTAGAAGAAATAGTCACGAGTCTCCGATGGGTAACTTAATCGGTTGGAGATCATGCCTCATGAACCGAAAGTTCTTAGTTTGAATCTCCCTCCCTCTTTCCCTTCTTCTATGCAGACATGTCATAAAAACAAAATTAAAAAAATCACTAGTCACTATCTATGTACAAAATCCAAAACCTAAGCATTTCCCTACATATAGAAATAAAATCAGAATCTCATGACACATGAGAGAAACAAACATGCATGCATTGTGTAGTCAAAAGGCACGCCTATAAATTACCCGAGAAAACAAAACTTTTAGATTAGTCATTGCTAAAAAAAAAAAATGCTTAGATTTTGTTGACGTAATAGTCTTAACTAACCTTGTAAACTTTAGTTGGAGCAAATCAATTTGTAACCGGGAAACAGAACTTTTTGATTAATCATTGTTACAAAAATGCTTAGATTTTGCTGAAGTGATAGTCCTGACTCCTAAGTTCCTAACTAACCTTATAAACTTTAGTTGGAGCAAATCAATTTGTTATGTCTACACAGGCAACTTGATGGGATATCAATCGTTGGTACCTATATGGGTCTTCATTGACATTAGCAATTTTTTTTTTTTGGTTTGACATGTCCACTCAAGAGGGATTGTTATTATTATTATTATTATTATTTCTAATTGAAAAGGGGAAAAGATATTACAAGGGGGATCTTTTTCACTCTTGATCCATAAGGAAGAGAGAATGGGAGAACCTAAGGGAATACTACCAAACACTAGGTGGGTAGCAACCCATTTTGCTAAACTGTGTACTTGAAAATTAGCACATCTGGACACTTTCAAAGTATTCCAGCTTTGAAAGGAAGAAGGATCAAGGGTAATATCCAATGCAATAGCGGCAAACTGCCAACAAGAAAATAAATGAGACTGATTCAGTGCAAGAATAACCAGAAGCGCATCCCCTTCCAAATCAAAATACTTAAACTCGGTAGTAGAGGCCAAACAAGTGGCAAGAAAAGCAGTTGTTGCTTCACCCAAAAGAACATCCGTAGAATGGAGTTTTTTAGTAGCTGCAAAAAATATTCCTAGAGGAGTCGTTGATCACTACTTCTGCAACATCAAAGTTCCCTTTGAAGCAACCTGGTCGAGGAGGAAGCCACCGAGAGGGCAGATCTACATCACGCCAGGCTGAAAGATGAAACTCCATGGAGACTTCAATTTGCTAAATAGCCTTTCTTGGAACAGGTTGAATGGCTTCATGGATCAACTTGTTCCTAGAGAACCAAATAAAATCAAGAGTAAGAGCAGCAAATAATTGAAATTTCCTAGTTTCAGCCAAAAGAATAGCTAGCCTATCCAAAGGATAAATTATAGCAAGGATCCAATCCAAAATAGGCCTAGAGGAGAAAGAGGAAGTTGTGATAGGCCAAGGAGAACTTCTCCAAAGAATTTTGGCTAAATCGCAATCCAAGAAAATATGGCATAAGGTCTCAAGAGGACCTTTGCAAAAAGGGCACACCCAGGCCAAAGGATCCTCAGCAACAACAGATCTCCCAATGTTAGCCCTAGAAGGCAAGAGATTTCATGCAATCTTCCATAGAAGATGCTTTAGCCTTGCTTGAAGTTTAAGACCCCAAAGGGTCTGCCAATCCACCGTAGAGAGGGGAGAAGACCCACTCAAAGAAGGCAAGGAGACTTCAAGGGCAGACTTCACTAAGAAGGTACCGGAGGGAGAAAGGGCTCAAGTCCATTTGTTTTTAGATATGGTATAAGGAATATGAATACTACAAATATTCTGGATAGGTGGGGGATCAACAAATCATGTAACAAATCAACATTCCAAGACCGAGAGCTAGTAAGCAAAAGATCAGCAACAAAAAAAATATCGCAGCTCCACCAAGCGCACATTCGGCTTAGGCTTGAAGCTAGGCATGGATGGAATTCAAGTAGAATTCCAAATGTGAATATTTGCCCCATCAGAAATGGACGAGCAAGCACCTTTTCCACCATTTTCCTGTTCTTCAACAAGCCCTTCCAAATCCAGGATGATAAAGGACTAGGAGGAACCTCTAAAAAGGAAACCCCATTCCGAAGATATTTACCACGAAGAGCTTCAATCCAAAGAGGAGAATCAATGGTAATCATTTTCCAGCCAAGTCGAGCTAGGAGAGAATTGTTGAGGAATTCCATAGAGCATATACCTAGCCCACCCAAGGCTGAAGTGATGTAGGAGAAATTTGAGAAAATTGTTATTTTAATTACGCATGTGTGTTTTAGTTTTTCTTTTCCTATTAGGATTTGTTTTCCCTTTCCAATTAGGTTTGTTTTTCATTTTCTTTATTAATTTAGGAGGTGCCTAGCCTATATAAAAGCATCTAGGCCTTGTTTGGTTCACCGAATGTCTAGTCCATTGGAAAAAGATTAGCTACTACTGGGAATAGAAGAGTGTGGAATAGATTAACTATTCATATTCCTTTGTTTGGTTGTAACATCGGAATAGATTAGCTAATCTTATTCCTTCGTTTGGTACAATGCAATATATTGGTGAATGGAATTATATTGTGATCAAATTTCCTAAAATACCCTTATAATACAATTTATATTATTAAGGACTTTCATTTTTTTTAAAAAAAAAAAAACATAAACAACTTTACTATATTTTTTTTTTAAATTTTGTTAGGTATGTGGCCTTTTGTTTTGTTTTGTTTTTTTTTTTACAATTATGCTACAAAATTATTTATATAAAAAAAATATAGTCGGAAAAAACAGAATCAAACTCAATCTTGAAATCAAAAAATTATAGTTGGAGAATGTATAGAGAATCAAAAAAAAAAAAACAAAACATATTATATATTTCTATTTTATAAAAACCTTGCAGATTTTGTTTCTCCGTCAAAGAAAAGAAAAAGCTGAGAAAAAAGAGAGACGAAGAAACAGAATTTAAAAAAAAAAAAAAAAACGGAGAGAAGAAAATCATAGAGAAATAGTACAGAGAATCAAAGAAATTAAAAAACAGAATTTATAAATTAAAAAAAGAAATTAAAAAAATTAAAAAAAAAACCCTGAGAAACGGTACAGAGAAGGGAGACAGCATAGATAAAAAAAAAATCGTTTGCACTTGCAGAAAAATTATACCAGAAGAATCAAAGAAAAAATAGAAAGAGAGATAGAAAAAGAGAAAGAACTAAATATAGAGATGGAGAAAAGAAAAATGGTGATATATATATATATATAGAGAGAGAGAGAGAGCGATAGAAGAATCAGAGAGAGAACGAAATTTAATTTAACAAGTGGGGTTTTTTATGGCAATTTACACAATTAATTTAATCCTACAGGAAATGATTAGCTAAGTCACTCATTTTTTAGTGGCTTAGCTAACCCTGTGTGTATGAGATTAGTAGTCCCATGGGAATAGACTATTCCCAGGAATAGACTGTTACCAAACAAAGGACTAGCTATACCTAGTGTTAGCTAGTCCAATCCAAGGGTCTATTCCGCAAACCAAACGGGGCCCTAGTATTTGTTAGTTTTAAATTCAGTTCATATTATCAATTCAATTTAAGTCCTTAAGAATTATTTATCTGTTTACTTATTTAAGACAATTAGGGACTTTCTCTTCCCTATTTGTCAATTTCTCTCTTTTTGAATTCCCTTTTCTATCTTTAATTATTAGGCTCCGTTTACTTCGACGTAAAATTGTTTCCCGAAAATGATTTATGTATTTTACGGTGTTTCTTCGACATAAAATAATGGTCAACAGAAATTTTTTTTTTTTTTGACTGAAAATTCTTCTTTAATTTTTGGAAAATGGTTTACGGTTTTGAAAATTGTAAACCATTTTCCGACTATAAGCATCTCATTCTTAAATCGATGGACTTTGCCAAGACCCGCCCAAAACCTTGCCGAGACTTGACCGGGACCTGCTCGGGACTTGCCCGGGACTTGATCGGCACCCGCCCAGGACCTGCCCGGGACTTGACCGGCACCGGCCCAGGACCTACCCGGGACCTGACTGGGACCCACCCAGGACCTGCTCGGGACCCCGGCGGGACTTGCCCGGGACTTGCTCGGGACCTGCCCGGGACTTGGTCGAGACCCGCCCAGGACCCACCCGGGACTTGACCGAGACCTGCTCGACCTTCCCGGGACTTCACCGGGACCCACTCGGTACCTGCCCGAGACTTGCCCGGGACCCACCCGGGACTTGGCCGAGACTCACCCGGAACCCACCCAGGACTCTCCCGAGACTTGATCGAGACCAGCTCGGGACATGCCCAGAACTTGACCAGGACCCACCCGGGACCTGACCGGTACCACGGCGGGACTTGCCCGGGACCCCCCTGGCACCTGCTCGGGATTTGACCGGGAACCGCCCGAGACTTGCCCAGGACCTGCCCGGGACTTGCTCGGGACCCGCCCAGGACTTGACCGGGACTTGCCTGGGACCTGCCCGAGACTTGACCGGGACCTGGCGAGGTCCTGAACAAGTCCTGGGGGGGTCCCGGTCAAGTCCCGGGTAAGTCCCAGGAGGGTCCTAAGCGGGTCCCGGTCAAGTCCTAGCGGGGTCCTGGTCAAGTCCCGGGCAGGTCCCGGCGAAGTCCCGAGCAAGTCCCAGGCAGGTTGTAGCGAGGTCTCGGGCAAGTCCCAGTGGGTCCCGAGCGGGTTCCGGTCAAGTCCCAGGTAAGTCCTGGGACGGTCTCGGGCAAGTCCCGATCAAGTCCCAGCGGGGTCTCGGTCATGTTTCGGGCAGGTCCCGGCGAGGTCCCGAGCAAGTCCTGGGTGGGTCCCAGTCAAGTCCCGAGCAGGTTCCGGTCAAGTCCCGGGAGGATCCCGGGCGGGTCCCAGTCAAGTCCCGGTTAAGTCCTGGGCGGGTCCAAGTCCCGACAAGGACCTTATTGGAAAAAAAATATATTTAAAAAAAAAAAGATATTTAAAAAAATTATTTTCCGTGTGCAAGGTAAACGCCGTAAAATGTTTTCGACAGAAAATATTTTCATGGAAAATGGCTTTCCTGAAAATATTTTACGAAGGAAACCATTTTACGTTGAAGTAAACAGAGCCTTAGTTTATGCTGCTATTATACGCTGTCAGAACAATCTTAGTTCTGTCCAGCGTCAGTTGGTATCAAAGCTTAGTGTATTCTTGGGATGAATTTTTTTGATTAGTTTTTCATGACTAGTGGTCGTGGTCGACGTGGACAGGTTCCGAATGAAGAAGTCCCTTACCATGAGCGCAGTATACAAGACGTGATGATTGAAGATTTGCAGAGGCAGGTTGCGGAGTTAACCTTGCGTCTAGCGGCGCAAAACTTGGAGATGTATTGCGATATTGACGGTCGCAATTTAAAATCCAATTTCGAGAACCCATATCACAAGCCTATTCTGTTTCGGGAATAGCGTGTTCGGGATGAGCGACATGGAGACTTATACGTTAGAGTTAAGCTTGTTGATGAAGAGTTTCAATATGAAGAAGACGTTGAAGATTCTTCTCAATGTTTCGTGGATTGGAATTCTCCACCAACTTATGATACATATGTCAGTGATGAAGATCTTATAGAGGTGGAGGAAAATATTATTTTCAAATAGGAAGAAATAGTTGATCTTTTTTGGGAGATTTATATGCCACACGAATAGGAGAAGATAAATGAATACCAAGTGAAGATTGAAGTATCTCAATACGATATGAAGAGTTTTCAAACTACTATTCGCAATCATGTTTTGATGAGTTGTAAATTGTTTCTCTTCCAGTATCAAGTTGCATTGATGTTAAAAAGTACAGGATGAAAGAGATTAATTGGACATCCAAAAGATCGAGGAAAAGATGATTTGAACTCGAGGGCAAGTTCTTTCCAACCTGGAGAGACTGATGCAGGAGAAATTTGAGAAAATTGTTATTTTGATTATGCATGTGTGTTTTAGTTTTCCTTTGTCAATAAGGATTGAGTTTTTCCTTTTCTATTATGATTTGTTTTCCTTTTCCAATTATGTTTGTTTTTCCTTGTCCTTGTTAATTTAGGAGGTGGCTAGTCTATATAATGGCATCTAGTCTTTGTTATTTTTAAATTCAGTTTATATTATCAATTAAATTTAAGTCTTTCAGAATTATTTCTCTGTTTGTTTATCTGGGACAATTATGGACTTTCTCTTCCCTATTTGTTATTTTCTCTCTTCCTAAATTCTATTTTCAATTTCCAACTCTTAGTTTCTGCTGCTATCATATGCTGTCAGAACAATCTTAATTCTGCCCGGCATCATTTTGGCTAACAAATACTATCCCAAGAGAAAAATGGTTAGAGAGATTCGAATTAGCACTTGCTTTTACATTAATGGAAATACAAACATAGAAAGCCATAAGCCCAAAATACATCTATTAATATATAAGATTTGATTTCATTACATCATGCTCAAAATCTTTAAAAGCCACACTTCCTAGATCTTATTCTACAATATTAAAAGAAAAAAAAAATGAGAGAGAAGGATATCCAAGAGGAGTAATTTTAGAAGTCACTCTTGTGTCACTCCATAAATGAGGTGGCTTTAAAATCACCATTTAATTCAATCATGATCAATCATAAGTCCAATGGTGATTTTAGAAGCTACATCATTTTTAGAGTGACACAAGAAGGACACCAGAGTGATTTCGAGCATTACTCATCCAAGAGAGCTCCTACATCATCCATAGTTGAGAGAAGGCGGTGGTTTGATAAACAGAATAGCTAATGGTGCGTAATGCTCAATATTATATTTTTATCTTATAATTGTCCAACAATGTTAGCGTGACACTTCAAATCAATCATTGTATTTTTTTATTTTCTTTTTAATAAAGATTAAGTGAAAGTGTCACGCCAACTTTATTCAATAAATGTTGGATACAATTATAATATTTAACATTTGTCATAAATTTCAACGGTTGGATGGGCCCTGAGCTGTGATGCAAGCACATAGTCCGTTGAAACAAAATCCGAGCTTGCTCTTACATGGAACATCATTGCAATCCTCATCGCGACCACAACGAATGGCTTCTTGCAAGGAGAATGATAGAGCTGCATGCCATTGGAATTGAATTTGATTAGCACTAGCAGCCTACAAATCATTAATTAAGGACTTTATGTATATATATATATATGTTAATTGTGAGGGAGAGAAACTTAACCTGCTGAAACCAATAACAGCATCAAGAAAGCCCTTTTGATGAAACAAAAGTATAATTTTCCATGCTGAGACTGAGTGAGGTAAGGAGAAAGTAGAATGGTTATCAAACAAATTAACAAAACAAGAAAATGAGAATCATATAAAGCTTTGGATTTTTAGGCTCCTTCTCATCATATTCTTTATCGGGAAAGAGAGGGTGGAAAAATTACCAAAAAGTGCGAGTGAGAGAGAGAGAGACAGTTGTTCAGTTAAACCCAAAGATTAAACGAAAAGATCATGTCTTATTAGGTTTTTGTATATATATATATATATTCTAATTAGAAGGGGGAAAAACAGGACTACAAGGGAATATTCTTCCCACTCTGAATCCGAATAGAAGAGAGAATGTGAGAACCTAAGAGAACAAAGTGCACATGGCTGATAGGTATAAGGATGGGGCATTTCAGGGATAGTCAAATGCCCGATCCTCCCACCAATGAGCCATGCACTACTATTCAACTCAAATGGACATTCCAACAACCCTAACAATATTTTATTCTTTGCCTTTTCTTGTGTCTAATTAATTAAACTACTATACAAAACATATCTTTTTATTTTATTTTATTTTTGCTATCCACAAGAGCATTAGCAGGCACCTCATTAATTATCTCTCTATACTGATGTGGCATGGTCTTTCCATAAAAAAAATCAATTCTAGGAGACATAACGGGATGACTACAACTCATAAAATCCCCTACATAATATACTCTCTACTGCTACAGCAATAGATGACATTTGGAGAGCAATGGTAGCAAAACCAAACGATTTTTTGTTTTCTTCCAATTTTGCTCCTTTCTCCTTCCAACTACATCATTTCTTCTTCACTTTTATTTAAATAAAGACAGACTTAAAAAAAGAACATTTTAAATGGAATAAATAAAGATTTAGAGTGCGTGATGTGTGATATTTTTAAAAAGCTAGTAACTAAAAAAAAAAAAAAACTAAAATTTGGAGAAATTTTGCCTAGCAAAGCTCTAAAAGAATTGAAAAAAACCCCTTATAAATTTAAAAGGCAGACAATTCGACATAGCTTCTTGTCGATGCATGCATGCATGTATGCAACTTACACAGCAGAATCAAGTGAGGCGAAATAAGAGAGAGTCGTCTAGTTATATTGCTTAATTGGCAGAGATACCAGATGCAATATTAGAGTGTGCTTATTGCTTCTATAGATGCCGAGAACATACGAAAAAGCAAATGATTTTGGAGGATTTACACAAATGTTAAAAATGTTTTCAAAAGAACATTGCTTTCTGATCATCTAAATAAATAAATCGTTTCAACTTCTTCCATTAGAGTAGCCATTGCTCTGCGAAACTGTGTGTCTCATCAGATTGAGCTGATCTAATCCCCATATTCGAATGGTACGATCATCACTGGCTGAAGCCAACATGTGAAGATTTGCAGGATTCCAGCTCACGCAATTAACAGCTCCAGAATGCCCAGGCAGTGCCAGCAAGAGCTCCCCAGAACCTCTGTGCCATACATAGACCTACAATAAGAAAATGGCACACCTCAAACTTCAATGGAAGTATGTTTTCTTCCCCAAAAACAACATATCAAATCAGTTTATACAGAGTGAATGTGAAAAGGAACAAGCATGCATTAGTCATGACTCATGCATGTCTATGACTATGATAGCTGCTGTTCCGCCAAGCACACAATCCAGTCGATTTTGTTATTCCTCACTGATAAAACTATCATTTCTGTTTCTTCTCTCTCTCTCCCTCTATATAAAAAAATAAAATAAAATTCTACAGGCTTTTCTACCTATAAGAATATAACTTTGAAGATCATGGGCCACAAAATTGCAGTGTATCATATGACAGTGATGATGATACCACGTTGAGATGTTTCTAAAGGGATCCCCTATTTAAACAATACATAAATAAATAAGCAAATGATGAAAATCAACCCTAGTTTTTTCACATCTAATGCATTTGTACGCGATTGAACCTTTGATCTCAAGTGTCCACCACCTGTTCCTCGGGGAAGGAGATGCTATCTAATCCAAAGGCCATTGGTGCGTCATGGACAACATACATATATAACTTCATGCCACTCACACACCATTCTTGATATGTACTTCTTGAGAACTATTATTCCATAAAAGTATAGGTGAAAAAAAAAAAATGAGCTGGGTCTAAAGTCAAAGCTTACTTCCTAAAATGCACAAACTAATGGAACAAAAATGTACAAGACAGAAACTGATATAAATTGAAAAACTTGATTTTGCTATATTACTGGGCAACCCTTATTCTCATCACATAATGCAGTTAAATGAAGATTACCTGTGAATCCTCACTCCCGCTGGCAATAAAGGCCTCCTCGAATCCACCTAAACAAGATCTAATGACAAATCGGGCACGCTTGTGACCTTTGTACTTAGCCATGACCTTCAGATCACCCTCTATACTCCAAAGATGAATTTCTTGGTTTATAAGATTGACTAGTAGGAACTTATTGTCCTTTGACAGCGAGAATGAAGTAATTACTTCCTCCTCTTCAATCAGTCTCTCAAATTTTGCCTCCCTGTCAAGCAATAGTATTGTGGTTTCCTTGCAAATGCTTATGATCCTCTTTCCATCATCAGTCACAGCCATGTCTGATATCCTAAGCGTTCGTTGCCCTTTCCAACATTCCAGCTCTATTCCATCCAAATCCCACATGCAGATGCTCTTGTCAGTCATACCAGAGAATATCCCTCTACCATCGGGAAACCATCCACATGAAATGAGGCCAACACCACTTTTCTCATAAACATGGAGGCATTCTCCAGAAGTGACATCCCAGCGTCTGATGACCTCCTCCACTCCACATGAGAGGAGCTGGTGGTCATCTGGGCCCCATGAAACCATCAACACCGGCATCTGGTGACCAGTTAGTATATGCTTCAATAAAACTCGACCGTCCTCTTTAACCTAAAAGGATGAAATTTCTCAATCCTTGAAGATATAATATTCTGAAATAAGAAAATTGATATTTGTTGTACAACTGGGAAGATGACAACAGAGAAACAGAAATAAGCAGAATAATAGCAGCAAAATATGTTTGACAGTCAGACATCCCAACAATTTCTGCTTTTTGCCATTTCCTTAGAATATCCAGTTGGCATCCAACATCATAAGGACCTCATTAACACACACACACACACACACACACAGAGGTTGAGTCTACTATTCCAAACTTCCCGAAAATTTAAAACTTAAGTTCCTCCTTTTACTAAGCACTTACACTAATCACTTCAAATAATCACTGCAGCTCAATATCAAAAATATATTTAATTTGCTCTTTCCAAATACAGGCTGCAGATGTCCGCCATAAAAGTAATATTTACGAAAAACAAATGTTTGTTACAGGAATTCTTGTATGTTTCAAAAAGAAACATAAACCAAATATTCAATAATACGTTTGGAGACAAATTGGACTGTGTGCCACCCCAGGAAAACTTGAATCAAATTTTTCTTATAGTCATCTAATAGTACCATTTGGCACCCTTGCAACAAGAAACTTTCCTCAGATTTTTACCAAGGATTTAACATAAGCATCAGAATGCCAAGTATAAAGAAGCACATTAAATGGGTTCCCAACAAACTCAAACATGAGGAACCATTAATGGTGACTTTGCTTGCAGCCATTACATCAGTTGAAGCATACTAACAAATTCAATGCAAATGCATGCACCATACAAGAGTAATTCCAGTATTCACAAATCTGTTCACCGTAATTCGTGTAAAGAGCTTTTTCTATGCAAATTAGGGGGATATAATCGTCATAGCATCCATTTGAACGAGGGAAAATTAATATATACAACTACAAATACAGATTAAGGACTCATTATAGTTATTACTATAGTCATAAGTGTCATCGTATCTACTTTTGTTTGATGCACTAGGCATCACCATATTTACTGGCTATAAATAACAAGTTAGGCTGCACTACCTCGGCCCATACCCTACTCAACCTGACTCAAGGTGATTCATATTTTCCAAATCAAGTCTAAAACTCTAACCCAAGAATGGCCACTGGTTGGATTAGATCTTCAAAAGATGCAATTCAGTTTCAACATGATAAGATTCAAGCATAACCAACTTGCTCATTAAGTTGAGATTCCACTTCAGGCAATAAATTATAACAAAACGGTATCTCAAAAAAAGTCAAACTGAGACGTGGACTTGATTCTATTTGGTTAGCTTGTGTTGAATTTCCAAGTTTTCCTGCCATGCATAATCAGGTTAGAGCAAATGCCATTCAGTCTTGTCTCTGATTTCACTCCCTTGAATACGACAATAAAGGAATCACCTAAAAAAAAAAAAAGAAACAAAAAAAAAAAGAGCATTTCATTCAATACTATGCGCATATGCGCAGAGGGAAGAACCCACACATAGTCAATGCTAGAGGCTATCTCAGTCTATATGAGGTGAAAGAACCTCAATGAACTTGATTCTGCAATCTCAATCATGGGGATACATACAATATAAAACCATAATGTCAACAATACTCTTGTCGCAATAATTAATTGAACAAGCTTCTAAACATAACATCATGAATAGCCTAAACTAACTATTGTTAAAACGATGAAATCATTGTGAAAATAAAGAGAAAGAAAGAATGGCACACACAATTTTACATGGTTTAACAGTTGTGCCTACATCCATAGGAGCAAACAGTATCACTCAACTTATCTATACAGGCACCACTTACAATCATAGTCCAGTCCATGAAAGTTTCAAAGAGTAATGCTACACAACTCTTTTAGAACTTTTGACACGTGTTAGCATGTGATTTGAGCCAAAAGTTGTAAGCATTAACACCCTCCAATTATATGCTGACATGTATCAAAAATTGTAAGAAAGTTGTATGTCTAGTATTTTTCAATTTCAAGTACCCTTACCATACTGCAGCGGGGCTGCATCCCTACAACCTATTATTTGAACCCAGCATAAAACAAGTCCAACACTTGGAAAGGGCCCCCTAAGGTCTCTATTCCTTTGGATCTAGAGAATAGTGAAACATTCATTAAAATATGAGTAATGATACTCTTCATACCTATTTCTCATACTCATTTCATACCGGTTCACATAGTGTGTCTGAAGTGGTTTTTCATGTTAGACACTTAAAAACAAAAGAAAAACCACTTAAAACATGCCACATCAGCTGATGTAAAAGTAGTGTAATAAATGGGTGTGATGAGTAGCATTACTCTTAAAATATCATGTAACTACTTATCAAAAATATATTGTAACCATCTCTAACAATTTTATATATATATATATATATATATATATATATATATATATATATATATATTGCAAGTTTAACAATTATATTTTTGGTTCTTGAAATACATGGTAGATTTCCATTGATCCCTAAATTTTAGAAAGTTCCAGTCCTTTAACTTTTAAGTTGGATCAATGTAATTCTGTCCAAATTAATTATGATGGTGTGACAAATGCTGTGAAGACCGATGTCAAAAATATTTAGCGACATGGTCGTTAGTGATTGTATGACCAAAATGCTGAGAAGGGTAGTTCAAAATTAAAAATTGTAGGTACTGACATTGCAACTTTTGAAAATCCAAGGACCAAAATGCAACCTACTCAATAAGTAGGGGACCAGAGTATAATTTGGCATACAGAATATGTTGCAGCTTCAGTGACAGAAGAATGAAAAAAGCTGACAACTGTGAAGGCTTGATTGATTAAGGAAGACATAAGGAAAATCCAGAGCCACTTCAATGATTATAAATGATACATAGATACAAAGTTACATCTGTACTAAGAAGCCTTCTGAAAATTGCCGCTTAGGATGTTCTAGAGATAATTAAAATGTATAAATTACCAACAAATGGACAGAGCGAGAGAGAGGTTCTATTAGATCAGTGATTAAAAGCCAATAATAATTAAGAAAATAATAAAGTTACCTCCCATATAATTGCTGATTGATCTTTTGATGATGAAGCTAAATATTTCCCACTATGTGAAAATTCCAGAAACCAAACTTCATCAGTATGTGCTTGCAGTATCTGTTAGATTCAATAAGCAAAATTTTCAAATTGACACTTCCAAATAATTGGTGGAAAAGTCATAACAGAAAATTTGCAATCCATTTGAGATACACAAGACATTAGACATCATAAATAAATTGCATAGGCAGCCTAAATTCAACAAGTCACATAAAGCAGAATGCCCATGATGATGATGGCTTGGCTGCAATAGTAATGACTAGATAATGATGATTTAAATGGGATTATGTTAATAAACTAGATGCAAGTTCGGTAGATTAACAACCTAACAAATGCACTAGAAATTGAAACAAATATGCAAGATCAACGAATAAACTGATTGGTAAAAAAAAAAAAACTAGGATGCCATAAGAACATTTGAAGACGATTAAAAATTTAAAAGCAAGGACAGTCAGTGTTCCAAATATGAGCATGACTAAAATCAAGGACCTTCAACATACTCACCGGCAACATTTTATAGAGATTAAAACTTCATTATCGGTGGTAATAAAATTTCTACTTATCTTAGAGGTTTCATTAAAAAAAATAGAATCTCTTTGATTACTAAAAGTAATATAACTATTGCATATTTTGACAAAAAATTATGATAGCAAGAAATTATATATGTGTAATTTCATATAACCACCATACATATTTCGTTATCTTCAACAATACTTTATGTGCTTAATTAAAATGAAAACCAATGAACCTTCACTACTGAAATTCAAATTCATTACTTCATTTGTTCTCATCAGAAAAATTAGATTATGAACCTAACAAATTATATACTTGCATGTATAAATAATGATGCTAACCTAGTCAACTAAAATTTCATCTTCATATATCTCAAGCCATGTTGCATGATTAAGGTATGGATGTCAAAATCCAATTGCCTCCATGGATGTTAAAGGTTTCTCCATCATTGGAGTTTTGTCAGACACAAACATTACTACTCTAGCTCCATACTAATGCAACATAGAAGTCAACAAAAAGCTACACTTCTTCAATATACACACTGACATACAGATCTGGATACAGGCAGGAAAATAGGATATCTTTACAGATACCACACAAGATCACTAGATCAGAAGGAAAACAACTCCTGGCGATTTCACCGAATAAACCATCTCAACAAATCAACAACTGCATTATCTTCACATCCTCCACAAACTATGTGAAGAGTCTATGCTGTCTGATGGTCAATGAAGCAACCAAAGAGGAAAAAAAAAGGGGGCAAAGAACCATAAATCCAGAAGAAACTCTAACCTGAACTGTTTGGGAAGGAATCTGGTTTCTCCGGCACTGATGATCCGAGTACAAAGACAAATCACTATCCAAAGTGTTGTGAAACACACAAGCATCTCGTTGCACATCAAGAGCCTGTTCAACTAGATGTTCTAACCTTTTTTCAGGTGTCATGACTGCTGCAGGAAGCAACTTCTTTAGTTTTTCCAAAATATTTGACCGTGACTTTACAACATCAGTATCTTGACTAGAAAGCCCAAGTATTACACACTGTGAAGGAGAGACAATGCATGCAGCAAGCTCATGAACTCGGCTCAAATTGATGCGAAGATGGACAATCTCATTCCTAAGAGTATCTAAAGCATCAGTGACTTTTTCCATTTTCAGAAGCTCGAGGAACTTCTGCTCCAATATCAGAAAAGATGCTGACTTCACAGTTGTTTCATCCAAAACCGCAATTGTTTGCAATGTGGCCACACATTCATTCCATTTTCCATCCTTCACTTGCTGCATAAGCAAATTGACCACTGATGAGTGTAATGGTATACCCGACTCTTCCTCTAAAAGGGCCCCACTCTTATCGTATCCAAGTGAATACAATGCCCTAGTTATAATTTTGATGAATTCTGATCTTTTGATGACTCCTTTTGAACCAACTGTTTCTTTATCTCCTTGGGAGGGTAGAGGCCTAGCCATCGAGTCTCCCAAAGAGCAAGCTACAGGCTGTGTAAGAGATGAGTCTTTTGACAAGCTCTTTGATTCTCCCAAGGGAACCTTTGCACGTTTCAATGGCGGTTCATTGTCCTCTATACCTCCCATGAAATGCCAACTTAGGCCATATATATTCTACAAGTCATAAAGGAAAAGGAACAAATTTCAATAGGAGGAGCATTCAATCTCAGAAGAAATCTTAATAAAAACTTGCAGAAGTTTGCATCTAGTATAAACTAGTCAATGGGAAAAAGGTTTAACAAAAATTTTGCACCAAGATCAAAGAACAAGAAACTTATAAGGAAAAAGAAGAAGATGATTTGGTTACATAAGATTATTGACAAACATCTTTCAAAAAGAAAAAAATATCATAATAATGAAGAATAAGAAAACAACAAGATCAGAAGAATATTGCTTATATTCTTTCTCTTACAACTAATTGCAATGAAAATGCACAGAGCCAAACGATCCTTACAAACAAGTTGAAGGAGCCAAATACCATAATTTCAAACCCAGGTCTCTTCTTTCACAAAATTGGAAGTCTCTTCTTCCACGAAATTAAGGGCTTATCCGGCTAACACAAAAATTTATAAATAAAACTTCCACCATTTCCATCATCGTGATGAATAAAAACAACAATGGCAATGGCATAAGACGTTGTTTCAAAACGTGTATGAATTAATAATCAAACAAAAAAGAAATGAAAATAAAACCAAGTAATATTCCTACTACACAGGAAAGCACCGCAATCTCCCCAGCCGCCTAATCCAACCTAGGAGTGGCAATTTGTGTTCGCATGTCGGGTTTGGGCCGTGCCGTGTTGATGCATGGATATATCAACCCTAATCTAACCCATTTAATTAAATGAGTAAGACCCTTCAATTCTAGCTTGTTAATTTCGAGTTGGCCTCGTGTCAAGTTTGTAGGTCGTATAAAAAATTACAAGAGTTTGGATCATCTCGAAGCATTGATATAAGACGATGTAAGTCAACCCATGACTCATTTAATTAAACAAATTAGACCCCTACACTCTTAACCCGCTGATTTTGTGTTGATTTGTGTCGAGTTCCAGATCATATAAAAAATTGTCGGCCTAAATCCAACAATTTTTTTTGTTTTTTTTTTGCTTGCTTGGTGTTAGGGGGAAGGTGCTCTGCATAATCAGACTTTGGCCCCCCTTTTCTGCCATGAATGAGAAAATTTGAATTATGATTATGAAAGATCACGAAATTCATATGCAAATCCAATGGGGCATAAAAGATAATGTTAAAAGAGTCTTAACATGGAATAGAAAAGTTTGTTCATAATTGCAACAATTGCAGCAAGAATCAAACTAAAAACATAAAGAACAATCAAGATCACGACTAAAACTAAAAGCAGCATAGAAATGAACCCAAGCCCATGAAAGAGGTGGAGGATTTCTCACCAGAAAGCATTACCCAGACAATTCTTGCTTGAAAATAACAATCTCAGTCCAAAGATTCTCCTAAAAAGGACAAAACCCCACAAAGCAAAATATGAGAGAAATCAAAGGAAAAAATAAATGGGTTTTCTACAGAGAGAATGAGTACAGAGTACAGAGAAAGAGAAGGAACAACTACAGAAGGAGACCAAAAGCAGCACCGAAAGTCATGTTATAGAGAAGAGTGATATAGATGGATAGGTTATATATATTTAATTGTGCTTTTGGCAGTTGGCAGAGAGGTGAAAGGGGGTTTCAAATACCAACACAACCCATGTGATGACAATGCAACTGTGTCTGCGTGAGGTTAGATAGATAGTCAGATAACTTTGGATTAGAGAGAGAGAGAGAGAGAGAGAGAAAGAGAGAGTGCGTGTTTGTTTGCATTTCACAATTTTGCGAATGGAAAGAGGCCCTCGTATCTTGCCGTGCAGGTAACCAACAACACAAAGGCCCAAACTGGAATACTCTTTCCCGAATATGCAATACCTTGGTACAGAATCTACCATTTTCTTGACCCATTTAAAAATTGTTTTTCTCTAAACATGATTACAGGAATTTCTTCATCATTTAAACTAATACGTATTCCAACTGTATATAGTTTTTATTTTTACATTTATTTTACCAATACCCAATTTGGAGGCCTTTCGTTTATGCTAATTTACTTTTCTTGTTATTGTATATATATATATATATATATATATATATATATATATATATATATATTCCTTATATTTTACGACAAAACTATCTAAATCGGGTACGTATTCTTTATGAGAATAATGGATCGTTTTGGATTGAGAAATACATATATGGGATAGTTCTGTAACCAAATTTGAGTTTGATGCTCTCTATGCAAATCCAATCTTATCTTCAAGAGTAAAGTTTAAAAATCACATTTTTATCCACAACTATTCAACCATCTTGATATACCAGTCTCAACAAACCTTTAGATAATTTTTCTGGCATTACTCTATCTTTAAATTATCTTTAAACATGAATATAGTTAATAGAATCTATCAGTTCTTCATATAATCAGTTTTGATGCTCCCTATGCATCACAAAATGGGATCACATTTTTCTTCTTCCTAAGTCTCTGTATGGATGAAATCGTGTTCTGTTAGGAGTCCTTTTTGGATTAGAAGTACTAGAAGTCCATTAAAGATCAAGTTTTTAGAATTTTTTTTTAAGCAGTATTTTAATGGGTCTCAAATATTCCAATGTGTTTGGTAATTGTTGTCAAATAAAGGTCATCTTCCAAGATGTCGTCACAAGTAGGAGTCTTTGATTGATATTAGGAGTCTTATTGCTCGATATAAGTCTATTTGAAGATTTTTGAGTGTAGGACTGTAAATAAACTAGCCTGTTTGACCACCTGCTCGGTTTAACTCAATTCGAACTCGGACTCGATAGTGTACAACTCCGCTCGTTACTGTAAAAACTCACTCAATTAGTAAATGATACATACCCAACTTGCTCGAAGAAACTCAATAGGAACTCACGAGTTCAACTCGTTTAAAACTCGATCGGCTTGTTTGCCCGACTTGTTAACTCGTTCATATATCTTGTATATATATACAAATATATATCAATACATTACTAAAAATTAGTTATATAAATTTAAATATGCATATTAGTAATTAAGTAATATATATTATATAGGTTACTGAATATTTATATATGTGTATTAGTTAACATACTATCTAGTTAGTTCATGAACTAATATATAATCTAGTTAATTAATATTTAATAACTTAGCTAGAGCTTGAGTTGAACCTGGCTCTACTCGACACACATTTTTAAGGAGCTTGAGCTAATCTTGAACACACATTTTATAACTCGGCTCGAACTCAAGCTCAGCTCAAATAAGCATCTTCGCAAACAAGCCAATCTTGAAATCCTAAAGCTCGACTTGACTCGACCCTAGTTGAGTGCTAATATAGAGAAAAGTTTGTTTCTAAACTTATGTTTGAAGTAAAAACCAGCCCAAATTATCCAGACTTGATACTAAGGTTCGTAAAATGTTCTATCAGATGATCAACAGAGCAAAGGGGTTCATACCACATACGAGCCAAAAGCTGTAACGAAATTACTTCACTTCCAAGCATCTTGACATCTGAACAAAGCACATATACCTCAATATTTCATGATAACAAAAACCAGCCCTCTTGTGAAACAAATGCAAATCAGCTTTTATCTTTTCTAGCCGAAGCATTCCATAGGTCGATGCATCCTCAATGATTTCCAGGTATTATTGAACATTCCTAAATCCTAAACAAATAAATTCACACTTAGCTAATAAAAAACGACCTACGACAGAAGCTCAACTGATGCGCTCAACCAAAACCTTTTTTAAGTTTACAAAACCAGCGAAATGAAAATATTAAGGCCATCCCAGTCATCGAAAACCCCTCAAAATCCTTTCTTAACAGCTTTTGCCACTACAAAGTCTCTGAATATTTCGCATGTGAGTTAAGAAGCATAAGATCATCCCTCATTGGAATCTTCTGAATCTAAACCTTCAACCATCTTTTCAAGTGAATCCATATCACCAGCTTCAGAGAGTGTGTGTATCCTAAGTTTGTCTGCGTCTTCACTGAGAGCAAAAAGAAATGTTATGAGCATGACTAACAATGATTGTAAAGTTTTATTACATAAAGGATAGACGCATACTCTGTAACCCCAAAAATTTCCTTGACAACCAAGGAGCTGTCTCTTGAACAGAACTCCGGCAGCTGGCCCAGAAAGTCAAACAGAAGAACAATCAGTTCAAGGCATTAAATGTAGAACGAGTCACAGATTAATAAAAAATAAATAAAAATAAAAAGGAAAACAAACAAAAAATAACAAAAGCTAAAGGTATGGAGTTGACCATGACAATCATATGCAAAGTTTAGTGTATAACAATATACCAGTCTTGCATGCCTGCCAGACATGTAATTTGCTTCATAAGGAAAAATTATTCAGGGTGTTTGAGGTATTGACGTATAGTACAGAAATCAAAAACCATCTCTGCTCAAGAATGTTTTGAGGAGACAAATCACAGTTCAGCTGGTAGGCCATGCTTTTGAAGCCAAAACACACAACATTTACTGAGCTGCTCAACCATTTGAAGCAATAGCACAGCTTGAGGCAGGTTTAACTACTGAGAATTTGTTTGAAAACTTCAAGAGGAACAAGGACAAAAAAAAAATTCAATAGGGTCTCAATCCATCACAGCAGTAAAAATTTCATTGGACAACCTAACAAAAAAGAAAATAAAAAAAGAAAGGAAAAAAGGGTATCATACTAATGAGTAGAAGTTGTGCATTAATAACAGCAAGCAGAATAGCAGTCAGGCAAAAGTTGATGCAACGAATGCTCAGCTTACCTCAGACAGATAGAAAACCTTTCCAAATAGGGCCTGAACAGCTAGTTTTCTCTTGAAACCCTTTTCCGAATAACCTGACACATCCATGACAACTGGTCCTGAAAATCATACACAAGCCATAAGCATCTGATATCAAACCATCAATAGGGAGCTGTTTCTCTGACTAAATTCTTTGGAATGTTCCTTTAGAAGGTTAATTAAACAAATTCAATTATGTGTCAAGTGCAAAAAGGGATGAAATTAAGCAAAATCACCAATCCAGACACCTCAACACTAATAGGGAGTGTGAGAGGAGAGAAGAAGAAATGAAGAATAACAACGAAAGGAAAAGGAGCTTCAGTTTTCTGTATAATAAAGGCACCTTTCCCTTGAGTTGCTGATTTGCTAAAACATGTCTTAGGTTAGCTTGTTAACAGATTTAACCAGACAAACAAATTCGCTCAGGAAATAAATAAATAAATAAAGGACTAAAAAATCCAAGAATTTCAGGACCTAGAGAGAACAAGAGTCCCGACCAAAACCCAAAATACAGTCTGCTAGCTACGCCATCATCCCCTAGCAATAAAGCTACAAGGTGAGCTAAAGAATGCTTAGGTCAAAGGAAGAGGTCCTGTGGTAGATAAATTGACCATATTTTGCACTAATAACAACAGCTGTTTCCTATTAAGGGCCCGTTTGGGATTGCGTTTGAGGGGCTGAAAAGTGCTTTTAACACTAAAAAAGTCCGTTTGAAGAAAAAAGTATTCGTTTGGTAAAAAAAATTAAAAGCGTTTTTAAGGGTCCAAAAAGCCTAAAAATTGTCAAAACGGACTTTTGGAAAAAGCTTAAAAATGAAGTTTTTTCTCAAAAGCGCTTTTTAACTTAAAAGTTCTATTTCTCTAACGCAATCTCAAACAGGCTCTAAGTATGTTTGTATATCTCTGTGTGTGCGTGTGAAAGATAACACACATCTAGAAGCTCTCCGAAGAAAGGCAATTGTTGTTTTTTTTTTTTTCCTTCAAGATTTTAAATACGCAATCAGATGGTAGAAATTGCAATTTCTACGTTTTAAAGGTCATGGACCATATTTACAGTAATTTCTCAATAAATTTGTCATTCCATAGGAAAATATGTTAGAAGCTGAAACAGCATGAGGACAGTTCATTTTACTTGTGGTGGCTCGTCAAGTCAAGATTGTTTAAGCAGACACCACAAAAAAGATACAATCCAAACACTTATAGCGCCACTGCCTGTGATCTAAAGGAAAAATAGTTCAGGCTCTCCCCACCAGCAGTTATGAAAGAAGGATAAACAGTCATAACAATAAACTCTTGAATGTGAAATGGAGCTAAATGGTTTAATATTTGGAAGGCATACATTTTTCTGAAGCATTTCTTACGAACTTACTTGCTTACAGACAAATAGAACTGCAAATAAGTCTCCATAATAAATGACAAGTTTAGCACGACGGGGGCTGAGAGAGAAAGGGGCAATTTTAGCTGAATCCTAGAATTGTGAATCCTGATCCTGACGCCTTATATCCCCATCAAATACAAACAGAACATCTAGCGTTTTGCAACATCAGATGGGGTCAACAAGGAGTTACCTTTATCTCGCACAATCCGTCTGGAAATTTCATTTAAAATCTCTGCAACCTGGGAGTCAGCCAACACAGAAGCTTTCCTAAGCTCAATTAAATTGGCAACCAAGACGGGGTTGAAGGGCTTCTCATTCAAAGCATACCGAATGTACTTGCGCAGAATTTCTTCCATCCCAAAATCAGTCTGGAAATAAATTGGGCAGTTGTTTTATCAAAACCCAGACAGCTTTTGAAGCATATGCAAGTACAAAATTTAGAATGGAAAAAGCGCATCATCAACCAGTGAATTGCTTATACCTTTTTCTCAAGCTCCTTGAGAGCATCATCGAGTTTGAAGTTATCTCTTCCCTTGTGAAAGAACTCATCAATTGATTTGCAAAGCATAGCATTTTTATTGACCTGAAGAAAAGAAACAAAAACCCACTCTGAGGAATCAATTATGGTCCATAAAAAAGCAGGAAACGGACACAAGAAATACGGACGGACTAACCAGTTTCCTGCGTTTTGCTCTAGGGGAAGTAAACTTTTTGACGGTCTTGACGAAGGCGACAACAAAAGTGAGGCCGGCATAGGCCAGAGGAAGAGCGAGAATCCAGGGCAAGGAGCTGGAGCCGACTCGAGGGCCAGGAATGGCCTGAGTGACGGAGCCTGTGAACTCGACCAGGTCCAATGCCTTCTCCTGAATCCAAGGCAAGTCCTCTTCCTCCTCCACCACTTGTTCTTCTTTCTGCTCCTCCGCTTTCCCTTGCACCGCAGGTATTCCATTCGAATCTTTCCTCTTCGCCGCCGCCATGCGAATTGAGGAGAAGCTTCTGTGTTTTGTGGGCAAATAAGGGATTGTTATACCAGAAGGAGCAGAAAAAGAGTAAGAAGAAGAAGAAGAAGAAGGGAAGACCAATGTGGAAAATTTAGGGCGGGGAAGCAATTGAGAAGAATAAGGAGTAATAGAAGCAGAAGCAGCAGCGAAAGCCATGGCTTCGATTCACACTTCCCCTCGCTCACGGCAGACTTGAAGCAAAAGCCAAAGCTTGTAAATTGTAATAGTCTGCTAGTTTTGGTAATTGGATCCGGATCCCCGGGAGAAATTGGAAATTTTCAAATTTTAATTATTACCCTTCATTTTAAATTTAATAGTCTATAAAATTATTTAAACCTCGGTAAAACAAAAGCCAACATTTAATGTCTCGGTTATATAAAAATAGTTCGCATTTTATAGATTATTAAATTTTTTTTTTGATAAGTAAAAGGAGAGATTATTAAATTTAAAATGAAGGTTCACGATTAACAATTAGAGAATCTCCAATTTTTCCTCAATTAGAGGGGTTCTCAATTCTGTACTTTTTTCGGTAACGCTCTCGCCGATACGCTGCTAGTCGTGTAGAGCTCACGATTTGTAATAGCGTATTGGATTTGGGTTGAGTTACTGAGTATAAAACCATATTGATTAATTTAGGGGAAAACTTCACTTACCACCCACAAACTTACGCGTTTTTTGTAAACACTTCTTCATTGTTTCAAATCTCACTTTGGCGTATTCAATTTTTATTTCCTTTCACTTTCCCCTTTCCATTGAAATTTTCCGTTAAATCCTACTCGTGAAATTCCTAAAATACCTTTAATTTTTATTAAAAAATAAAAAAATAGAGAGAAAGAGAGAAAAGAGAAAGACCCATTGTGGGTCACAAAGACCCACCGGCAGGTCACCTCACCTTAGTGACCCACCGTGAGTCACTTGTCTTGTCACCCTCCAAAGGGTCACCCACTTTGAGGGTCAACGGTCACTTTGTGACCCAAAGGTTGTGACCCGCCGGGGGTCACTTTTTTTTTTTAATACAATCATTATGATAACGATTTTTTATTTATAAATAAGAGTAAATTTATAATTTTTTAAAAAAAGTATGGGTATAAAGGTATTTTAATCATTTTACTGTTTGATTTAACTCTAATATCTAACGGTAAGGAGGTATTTGGAACGAAACGAAAGTTAGATATATCAAAGTGAGAGATTTTGAATAATAAAAGGATGTCTGCAAAAAGCGTATAAGTTTGTGAGGTGTAAATGAAGTTTTCCCTTAATTTAATTAAATATATCATACTTCTTAATCATAATTCATTAATTTCGTATTGGTTTCATATGAAATTCGTTTGCTATATCAAAAATTGTCAGGCTAAATGCCACTGGTCAAATTTGGATCATGTTGAACCACATGTATTAGACTATATAACCTTAATCCGATCCATTTCATTAAACAGATTAAACTCATCAACATTAAACCGCTCTAATATTCACCAATCCTGTATCTTCTTTTAATTTAGATTTCTCTTGTTACGATCTCTCTCACGTATTTTCTTTTTTACTTCTCTTTATTGCAATTTCAATTAAAATCATAAAAATCCAAGTTCTAAGCTTTCAATCTCTTTTATTTTTAAGGAAAAACAGAAAAATCAAAGAAGAACACAAGAAAACCTCGAGCAATGAAAAGATCTCCTATAACTTTTCAAAGGTGAAAAGATGATTTGAAACTATTAACAAACAGAAGCATCGACTTTTATCTTCTTATATTATAAAAATGGTTCACATATAAATGGTCATTTCTCACCATATTGGGTGCTCATTCATAGGATGGCAAGGGGACTGGTTTGCCAATGTCCACACATCATCATTTTGTTATTTAACCCTCTTATCAATACCTAATATTCCATCCTACTTAACCTTTTAGGGTATGCTTCAGTAGATCTCTATATAGAAAAATTCATGTCGCACATCATTGTTTTGCTCGGGAAATTTTGAAAAGGAAAAACAATACATTATCAACAACAACAAAAAATTAGGTGCAGTAAGCTAAGGCCGAAGAGGGAAGACAAATTAACTCTCTTAGAGCTTGGATTTTGGACTTGGGGATTCCTTGGACCATATAGGGGGGATGATTTTGTACTCCTGGGTTGGCTCTTCCTCTTTCTGGACTTCATCGTCTTCTAAAATGTCTTTAGAAAAGGCATTGGGGTTAGCTTTGATACAATTCTGCAACGCCACGAATGGATGCACACAGTCTGAGCCCTTCAAAAGAGGAAAATTTGGATAGGTGAGTCCCACTTTGAAAGTTAAGAGACTATTAAAGCAGTAGTTAACAGAATGGTCCTTAACTTACAAGTGGCTGATTTCCATATTTACTAGATGAGAAATGTTATGTATATAACTGTTATACGACTAGGATGACATGACAATGAAAATGAGCCATTGATTTTTCTTTTTTATAGGCCCTTGCTAATCCAAATGCTGATTTTCTTTGACAATCATATAACAATTTACTAAATAACATTACTCTTACTAATAAAAATCAACCACTTAAAAGCTGATTGACAGCATCAAGTTATGAGCACTATTAGAATCGCCAACAAACTATATATATATATGATCCCTCAAATCCAACAAGGTGCCATTCCTTAGCTGGAAAGAGACCAATTGAAAATCCAAGAACATCTCCATTAGTATTTAAACAGTCAAGAACCACACCGGATTCTGTTCTCCAGTCTCCTTATCACCCCCCAATGGATTACTAAACAATACCCGCTACATATGCTATCTTCTAAGTAATAAATATCTACCTTCTATTGCAAGCTTTTCAGAAGTGCAGTATTTCCTATTTAAAATAACCAAGTATGTGATATTGCCAGCTTCACATTTGATGCAATACATTCGGCAGGGGCACAGAAACCCCCAATGCCCCCCCTCCCGAGCAGAGAGGCCCAACTGCCATCAGGCAGCCTTAGCGCCTGCTCGAACAGGTAGGCCTCATTAAGACATCTCACAATCTCTACAATTCCTGCACCTTGGGGGCAGGGAATATAGGGCGAATTTTCCTTGTCACAATGAAAGTGCCTTCTTAAGTTATTGTGTGCTAAAGAACAGTAGAGAGTATTTAGAAAAAAAAAGATGCCTCATTGCTCTACTAATAGATTGTTTTGAATTGCATTTTTAAAATATTATGATTTAAAAACTATAAATTTTGCGTTTTCAAATCGCATGCAATTAGGTGATTTTTGAAAATGCACAATTTTAAAAACTAAACTGCAATTTCGCAAACACTTAAGTGCACTATTTTTAGATTGTATTTTTAAAATTGCAAACCCAAACAGACCCTAAGTGCCAATCACTTGTATTGAGTTACAATTACCTTTTCCTCGGCAGTACTCTTGAGGAAACAAAGGAATGCCTCCGAAAATTGGACACCACATGGACCATTACGCAGGTCAGCTATGCAAGGGCATTCTAATGCTTTCTGAGCCTGCGCATCAAGAGACTGAAAAAATGGGGAAAAAATCAGTTTTCTTTATTCATTTTCGGGATGGAAAAGTACGTATAAAAAATGGACCAACCTCATTCTCATCGTTTCCATATGCAGCAGCTTCTGAAAATGCGAAATAATTCAGGATTGTTAGCTATTGAGTCGATTTCTAAACTCGAGCCATCCAACGACCTAGGAAGGAACCAATACCCAGCAATTCATGGATGTAACTTCATCATATATATCATGCTAATTATAATTTCTCGTTCCCTAATTGTGTTCTAGTTTCTTAAAATGCCTCTTGGCTCTTGTTCTTTCACGTTGAACCCCTCCGTGCTATACTCAAGTCCTAAAACTCGACCAAGATAATTATAACAGACGCATGAAACCCATAATACGCCGCTTCGATAGCTTATATTATGAGAATGTTTCACAAATCACAACAAATACTTGTAGGCATACATAGATACACACAGACACAGACAGAGAGCTGGTGGGTAAAGAGATGTACCGGCAATAAGGGATTCCAGGGAGGAAGTGGTAGCAGCAGTAGCCGGAGCAGCTTGAGGGTCGGGTGGCGCTGCTTGATCCACTGCTGCTGCAACCTCGCTCTGAACTTGACCCATTGTACCTCGCTCTGAACTTGACCCTGATGGAAAGCTCAGAGTGAGTGATACAGAGCTAAATATAGGCCGGGCTAGGCCACGGTTAGCCCAACCTATAGCTCACTTTTGTGTACGATGAAAGCTCTCGGGCATTTTCGAACCCAGCCCATATCATTTTGCAAGTCAATTTTAAAACCAAATCGCGCATTTTAAAAAAATTGTACGTTTTAAAGTCATTATATTTTAAAATGCTCAATTTTCAAATAGGACATCTATCTTATTAATAAAAAATAATATATATATATATATATATATATATATATATATATTATATAAATTTAAAATAATTAAAAACAAAATATTAAAAAAATAAATAAAAAATTAAGGGATGGTTGACCACCCCATGGCCCTCGGGGGTGGCCTGGGCCAAATCAAAACAAAAAAAAAAATTGATTTAGCCCTTGGGAGTGGATCGGCCACCCCAAGCCCCAACTGGAGCGGCTAGCCACCCCTTAATTTTTCATTATTTTGTTTTTTAAATTTTTAATATTTAATTTTTTAATTATTTTTAAAATAAATATAATTTTTTTATTTTTTATTTTTTTTATTAATGAGACAGATGTCTCATTTATAGCCTTAGAGAGATGCTGACTATTAACTGATACTCTGTCCAAAATGAACTAGAAAAAATCATATTCCCAATTGGTTTTGAAGGGCATTTGAAGCACCATTTATGATTTATCCCATATGGAATATTATCGATTTTATGGTCAAAATCTTATTTTATTGCATTTAAAGTATACATTTAAATGACATGATAATATATTTTATGAATTTAATCTAGACCACAAAATAAAATAGTTTCCCTTTATTTTGAAATGAGTACCACTATAAGCTATTTTTTTAATCCTCCAAAGTTATTGTGACTGGTATAATAACCATTAAATTTGAAATAGATTCATAATAATTTTAAAAGTCACATCAATTTTTAAAAATTAAAAAAAAAAAAAATTATGATATATAACATTACAAAATAGAAGGCCAAGCCCAAAAGACCACAAAATTGCCAACGACCCAGTCCATGACCAAACATTTATTTTCGACGAATGGTATTCTGTTAAGCTATTCTATAAGCAATTTAGTCCCTTATCATTTAAGAGTAAAGATAAACAGCGCACGCCGCGTGCAAAAAATTTTTTTGCACGGGCGTGCCACACACACCGCGTGCTGTGAATCAGTTCTCATCATTTAAACATTGAACAATCATCCATTCATCCACATTAACCATCACATTACCAAATAGGATAAAATACAAAAGGGATAAAATTATGAACTCTGTTTTGTTTTTGTTTTTTTCCTTTTTCAAATGACTGTTTTTCCATGCTACAAGTATTTAACTTCAGCAATCAACACTCTAAATGAATCGGCACGCCAGATGAGTTTAACTCCCATGCAAGATGTTGCTGATACTGTTTCACAACTGACGCTTCTTTTCAATGCAGCAAGGCATCAGTTCTCCCCATTTCCGAGGTCAGGAATCATGTTTAGAGCCTTCATTATAAAACCATACGTGAAGGCATCTTCTTGAAGCTTCTCAAATCTGCACCCAACAAAATAATTATACACTTGTAATTAAAGACACAAGGCATGCGATTGCTTTGGATTTCGAGGAATGAAAGAACTCCAGGGATTTTCTGTCTAATCAGAATAAGCTCATGTAAGCCCACATCAGAATGCTTCTAACAGCAGATCTTTGGATCAAACAACAATGAAACAAGTTGAACGGACTTTTTATACACAAGTAAATATATATGAATATACTTATAACTGATTCAATCACCACCAGCATCATTGCCAGTGCCATATCATTGCAAGAGGAAAAAGATGGAGATGCATAAGCAGAAGCATTAACAGAGAGAAAAAAAAAAAATTTAATCTACAGCTGCAAGATGCAAGCTGGGTCAACAGATCAGTTCATCAGTCGTATGAAACAATTCCATATATTCAAGGACAATAAACCAAGAAAATGGAATCAAAAGAAAGATATAGGTAGGAAGTACGGTTCAAAGAACCCTGACAAGTCGTTGCCTCCACATGAGATAGCAAGTTTTTTAAAGAAGAATTGTTTGAACATTTTATATTTCCTCTTCATACAACTTAAACTTCCTTCTTTTGCCTACAACTTAAATTTAGATCCCTGCATCCACATCTCTCTAACATGACCCCTGCATTCATATCATACATGTACAAGATCTACCTTAGCTAACCCCTTCCCCTTACACCCCCCCCACCCCCCCCCCCCAAAAAAAAAAACCAAAAAAAAAATAGAGGAAAGAAAGAAAAAAAAAAAAATAGAAAAGAAGAAAGGAAAGAAAGAAAACCTAACCTCCAAAATTAAATTAAATTAGCTGTAGGTATAACCAGAAAAGTATTACCTTCCTGACTTCGAGGAATGTCCAGCACCAAATTCACACTTAAACAACAGCAGGTTATCATCAGTCTTCAGATCCCTCAGTTTCGCGACAAACTTAGCAGGTTCTGAATACAAAACACGTGGATCTGACACAATGAACCAGGGTTCAGAATGACTGCTGGGGGAAAAGGAATTTATAGATCCACTTTTCCTCTCAATTTTGCATGTGAGCCACATTGGTGGATTAGCAATAAACATTCAATGTGCCCCAGCTATAATAATTATCGAAACAAACTTAATTTGATAAAATTAAATCAATTAAGAAAGCATGTAATCAAGTTTATAGATGGAATCCCATGTTTGGGTACTCGACCAGCTTGGCCAACCCAACATCTTTAACATCTGACTATCTTTGATACTTTTAAATCTAAATTAGACTTTAATCTATTTGAAATTTTTGCTGCCATGGTGGTTTGCCATAAATATCAAAGATAAGCAAGTTATAACTGTCATGGAAAACTATGTGTACTTATGATGAAGAAATTAGAATCCACATAGAAAAAGTGTTAAGCAGTTATACTTACCATTTAAACCAGCTGTTACAAGAATATCAGGATAATTTTGTGCCTTAACCTGTGTAATATGGTAAAAGGTCAGATCAGAAAGAAAAATATCAAGAATCTACCAAAAAAACGACTCTGTTAATGGTGAAAAATGATGGCTAGTGCAGCTTCATGACCCAGAGAATACTGGTCTGCTGTGTATAAGGGAAACACAGAGTCGTATGGTTCTCACATTATCAACAGGGGAATATGACTTCATGTAGAAGTAGAACTCCTCCTTCCGGGGGTCACCCCATTCCTGCAGTAAGAAAAAGCAATCAGCTATAACAAATTGTCACTTGTGTAATATACCTGCTCATACATAGTCTAATTAAATGGTATCCATATGGATGTGTATGTACGGATATATATATGTCTTGGAGATAAACGAGGCAAGAAAAGTAGATCCATAGAACACCATGAACAATCTAAAGTACCAGATTGGCAAACACAAAAGCCTAATCAAAGAATTCCAGTTTCTCCAGAGCACATAAGAAAATGCAGGACCTCAAATTTGGGTGAACCCATCTTAGTGATAAAACCTGGCATAACAACATAACATGGTCCACAAAACTAGAGATTTGCTACTTGTATAGTATAGCTGCAGGTATAAGTCTCATCAAATGATGTTTGGATGTACGGATGCATGTATTTATATCATATCCATATTTATATTTGCATGCATTACATTAGATAGAGTGGAGACCTACATACCTCCCACTCTGAAGTAGTGAGGGGGATAGTTGGATCCAGCATTGTAGTCAAAACATCTACAAAAGGTACTCCAGCTACAGCAGCCTTGAACAAATCAGGCCTCATATTCAGAACAGCACCAATAAGCAAACCTCCGGCACTTCTTCCAATAATACACAACTTTTCCTTTGAACAGTACTTGTTTTCTATTAAATACTCAGCACAAGCAATAAAATCAGTGAAAGTATTTTTTTTCTTCAAGAACTTCCCATTCTCATACCACTGCCTCCCCATTTCACCACCTCCACGAATGTGAGCTATTGCATAAACAAAACCTCGATCTAACAAAGACAGCCTTGCTGCCTTGAAACTGGGATCTATGCATACCTGTGCAGAATAAGAAATACTGATTTGCCGAGCAAGTTCAAATAAAATAATTGAGTATGAGTGAAAAACACAAAGAAATTGAATTCATGAATGGAAGGACATTGCATCCAGACCAATTTGCATGAGCATAACTAAAATTATCAGTTCAATTGATGAATCATATGTTCATACAACAAAAGCAAAAATGGTCAATTACATAATATAGAAATCTAAGTAACATATCAATCAACTGTTAACTTATTTCCCATGATTGGGGAACAGCAACTGTTTAGACCAGAAAAGCTAAACACAGCCCAGAAAAGTGGCCCACAATTCGAACGTTGAAGCTTTTGAGAGAAGGTTGCAAGAAAGGAATGGATAAAACCACCGACTCAAACTTCAATGAGTTGCACAACATTATTACAAAAGCAAAAGGACTAGGGTTGATATGCCGGAGCCTCAAAGTTCTACATATAGATTGAATATTGTAAGCAATCACACATGATGCATCAAAACAATCCTCCACAACAAGAAGATTTGATCTTTGAAAATCATATTACATTAACATGATGCAAAAGAACCAGTAGCCTTTTTTCCATTATCAACATGGTACCAAAAGCATATAAGTTCCCATTTGTGCCACTATCTACAACTTAATCGATGAAATCCTCTATTACCTCATAAGAACCGTAGCCATAAAGTAGCAATGGATCCAACCCATCAAGTTTCACAAGATCCTTGTGATAAACAATTGATAAAGGAATCTGAGTGCCATCTGGGGCACTGGCCCATTTTCTTTCAGTAACATAATTCGATGCATCAAAACCCCCCAACACCTGAGGAAGGAAAATGAAATTAATTATGAATTAGATAAGCAGCTGAATAAATAAAGCATTAACCAGGATATTAATGCACAAATTTCCCTCTTTTTACTCTATTGCACCAGAGAAAAAAAATTCAGCCATTACATATATGTCAACCTAGCACTTACATATATTTACAGCTGAGGTATCAATGGTACGAGTCTTCATAGACATTAGCAATTGTTTCACCATTAAAGGAATTACAAACATGGAAAGCCATAAGCCCAAAGTACATCTCTTAATCTTGAAGGCATAACATTTGATTTCATTAATCATACTCAAAATTTTTGAAGTCCTCATCTACTTGATCTTTTTCCAAATATATTAAAAAAAAAAAGAAAAAAGAAAAAAAAAAAAAAAGATATTTTAAAAAACCAATCAGCAAAAGTTTATGCGTCTCTTTTTAGGGACCTTCAAGAATTACCTCAAAGATTTAATATATGTTCTTTCTGCCATACCTTGTAACACGATGATTCTGGGCTTTCTTAATGTTCAAGCAAATATTATGAAAAACTTATGAGTTGGTTAAATGGAGCAAGCACGTATTATTAAGTCAAATATCACACACATACACATGCAAAAATGATTAATAAATGAGTCAATTCTATGATTAGTTCAAATTTATGTGTCGATGTCTTGATTAATTCTGGGTTTAACAGAAGCAGCAAGCTCATAAAGTTTATAACACAGGAAAATGAGAGCATATATTTACACATATACAGAAATCATGCCCATAGATAAGATCAGATAAGAGAACTACACCTATTGTCCTAAGCATGTAAATCGAAGTCTGCGCAGAACACAATAATTTGAAAAGGATTTATTTATAGAACTTCTTACAGCTTCAATCTTCTTCAGAACAGAAATGCCTGCCTTCATATCATAATCATACACTGAGGGAGGAGTCTTCATTGAGCTATAGTCAAATCGTAAAATGCTGGAAGAAAACTGTGACTGTAATGGTTCCACCGAGTATATTGGATCAATGAAATCAACAATATGACCACTTTGAAGACTCTTAAGCGGTTCTCCAGCATCTGGAAGGCCATAAATAGTTACTTTTGGTAGACCCTCTTCACGCTCATAGATAACGAGATGATCCTTAAAGAGCTGCATATCCTGAATTTTTACGCTGGACAAAATTCAAACTTAATAAGCTTTCATTTCATGGAACAATGTGTCTCCAAGAATACAGAGGGAATGGTAACTACTTAAGAAATAGCACGTTCTATGCAAAAATTTCTAGTTTGGGTGTGCAATAAATAACATCACAAAATGCCAAAATTGTGCACACACCTGCATACCTCGTTGCATCATTATATTTCATTTTTCTGCACCATAATTGGGTACATAGAAGGATAAGTGGTCAGAGAAAGTGCAAATGAATGGCTAACAGCAGGGAGATATGTTTGCCCATAAAGTCATTGGTCACTTTCATTAAGTTTACATACTAAGGACAAAAGGCAGAGCATATTAAAGGACTGAAAGTATCCCAAATGTGTGTGTGTGTGTGTGTGTATCAGTGGAAGGTCAAAATTAAAGCAGAAGAGTGTCTGATTTTTTCAAGTTAGGTAGGTCGCAATCAAGTCTACACTCTCTAAGCTAATAATACAATCACTTGCACCATAATTTACATAGAACACAAGAAATAGGCCAGAATACTCTACCAAGGAGAGGCAGCCACAACATTAATGTCTCAGCAATGTTAAACATCATGTTCATATTGATTATCACCTTTCCCTGTGGGGAAGAAGAACCGTAGTTGCAGATGTATCATCCAGAGGACAAGCTACTATCTCGGAATTGAAACACTCATCGCTTCTCCTCCGAATAAAAAAATGATCTCCACGATGGCTGACTGACGTGTCAATACCATCTAGACGAGGTGTAAGAACTTTAAGCCCATCTTCAGGCTTTGAAACATCAAGACAGAAGTTGAACCTTGTATTTTTACTTTCAGAAGCAACGAACAAAAACCTCTTGCTCTCAGAAGCTTGAAGATCAAGAGAAAACGTGTCATCCTTTTCGTGATAAAGACAGGAATCCCGTGATTGTTCCGCTCCCAGTTTATGCAACCATGCCTGCGAGCGCCAAAATTATATATATATATATATAAACAGACGATTGCCATCACCATTACCAAAAAGTATATGTTTGTTTTTCATAGAAAAAGGAAGTAGAAGAACCTTGTCAGGACGGAGAATTTCATCCATGGTGATGTAAACTAAAGAATCGTCACCAGCCCATTCGAGATAGGAAGTGAGACCCAGAAGAGGGTTGCCCACAGGAGCCCCAGTTTGAGAGTCAATGACGTAGGCAGTATAAATCTCATCTCCTTTGGTATCTTCCGTATAGGCCACCAGCTTGTTATTGGGACTAACCTTGAAAGCTGCAACTACATAATAATCATGAGCTTGAGCCTTGACATTCTCATCCAAGATAACATGCTCCTCAGGGGCATCAGGGCCTGTGGGCATGGTGTCGTACACGGAAGGTGGGGCCCCCGCCGCATTGGGTATAAGACGCCGACAGTGCTGAACGTACTCCTTACCCTGCAAAGTCCTCTCGTAGTAGTAGTATTCCCCTTTGCGAACAGGGGCAGACACATCGTCCTCCTTCACCCGCCCTCTTATCTCCGCAAACAGCTCATCTTCAAACTTTTTGCCACCTTACAGAAAAACGAAGAGGTCTATTTTTTTTATAAAAAAAAAAAAAATTTCCGAGAAACAAACAAACGCAGGCTCTTTCTTACCGGACATGACAGAATCGGTGTAGGCATTCTCTTGTTTGAGGTAAGAGAGGACCTCGGGATCGGTGCGGGAGTCATCACGGAGCCAGTAGTACTTGTCGATCCTCGCGTCCCCGAACATTTCCATAACGTGCTCCACCTTCTTGGCCACTGGAGGCTTTGGCTTGGGCTCTGTCGCCATCGTCGCTGTTGATTTCCGGATCGAAGTTGGGACGGCACACTGGTTAGGGGAAAGCACCACAGGAAGAAGGTTAAGGAGGTTGCCAAGACCGATACGATGACGATGACGCTGATGCATATTATTATAGTCGTCTACGCATCCCTTTATATACTCCCATTACTTTATTATGCCAATCTTATGAATTAAGGTAGGAATAAAGAGAGGGAGGGATGCTTTCATTGTCTAATGACGAGCGCACAAAATCTAAACTCATCCCAATCGCCACCGCCAATCCTTATTTCAAACCTCAATGGAATGAGATACATAATTAATTATTACCCTCAAGATTGAGCTGGTAGACAAGGTCCATGCAGTCTGTTGAAAATAAAATAAAAAATTATAAAGTAATATGAAGCCGAGTGCTCTTAGCCTTGGATGGGCAGTTGAATTATTCTAGTAATTGTAAAGTGAAGTACAGCCACTTCTAACAGACTTCCAAATCTATCAAAATTTAAATTTTGAGATTTTATCCCACAATTATCTCACAAGTATTAGTTGAAATTACCACATCAGCATTATTGAAGTTACAAACTATTTTTGCTGAAAAAATAAAAGGGTTATTTAAACTAGGCCTAGAACAAAAAACAAATAAATGAATATTGTGTATTAAATCTAGTAAAACAGCATCCTTGCTATCTGCCGAGAGAGAAAGAGACAGAGAGAGAGACAGACGCAGTAAATAAAATACGATAATAAATCAAGTGTTCAAAAAAACTTATTTTCCCTTTCCACTGGTGCATGTTGTTTTGTCTTTTGATAATTTCCCTCCCAGATAGGAAGGAAACATCATGTATGAAAAAGGTTAAGCACAAAGGATCATCCAGTCTGAAGTCCAAAAGCGTGCTTAAAATACATTGGCATAAAAAGACGCTAGTTAAAAAATTACGCAAGCAACAAATACACAGCACAAGAGTCCAAGAGCAGGCTTGATAAGAAGGAAACTTCCTGGAATGAGGACACTAGCTAATGAATAATGGAGTAAACAGTTAGCGACCCAATACACAGCCCAAAAATAATATAGCAGCCTAGACCAGATGGAAAATTCCCAGCCAAGCATAAGAAACATCCATCTGCAAACACCAACGTATTCAGGGCTTTCTCAGTACGGCACTCTCAACATCAGATCACAATTCTTCAATAATTTTACATGTAACACATCCAAATAACTTCCCAATGATCACAAGAAATATGGGACTCCTGTCCTGGGTCCTCTCATCTGGTTGTTCTCCTCTGTTTCAGTGAAAAATTTAACTTCTCTCTCCTGTTGCAAATTGACAGAAAAAATCAGCATCAGTACATATTCTCAAGGCTATATATAAAGATTTCTCACACTAGGAAATCTCCTCACAAGCTGACCAACCACTAAATTCAGCTTTTACCAACTCCCAAAGTTCCAATTTAGCTTGGGACCAGTTCATGCCGTCAAAGATTCAAAACCATCACCATAATGATGACAGTCCTCAGTTAAATAGCAAAAGATTTTCATCAATGCTCAACATCAAAATTTACATTGAATTCTTAAACAACACAAATCAATATCCAACACCACCACAAACAACCAAAGAATTACAGAATTATATATGCTAGAAACAGGAAATTGTCATCCAAAAATAAAAATATTCTTCAGTGCAATACATTCTGTTCTTCTACGGTTTTCTTTTCTCTTTTTCCATCTTTTACTAAAGAGCAAGAGAAACATTACACCCAAATAGCTTGTCTAGAGCAAATATAGTGGATATGAGCACATGAAATACATGAAACCAAAGGGAGAGGAATAGATTATTGATAAGTAATTGACCCTGAGGGAAAAGGAATTCCTTTTCAGGATAGATGAAACGGAGACACAAACTAAGGTGAAGTATGAAGCGAAGATACAAACTATGTTGAGATGTGACAAACATAATAAATTGCCAAAACCAGCTCCGTCCCATTTGGCTGGCTACCAAGTCAGCTACTATCACATAGAAGAGCAAGAAATGGAGAGATGAGAAAAACAGAGGTAACCATTTTGTTATGATAACAAGAAGCAATACAATAACAAATAAAAACAAGAGTATGAAATTCAGTTGGCAAGATGAGTCACTATGAGGGAAAAGTTCAATATAATTTCTAAAACTATCCCACTGTAACACAAAAAATTAAAATAAACAAGTGCATGACACAGGTAACTCCTCAAAAAATGATGACAGGTATTATAAATACAAATGTGTCAGATATAAGTCCAAACCTGAACATTCCTCTATGATACAGAAATTAAAACAGGAAAAAGCAAGTTCATAATATCTTACCATGTTCTCATTGAAGCTCAATATAGAAGCTACGTTCCCACAACGATAACAGTAATTTGGAGCAGACCACACCTGCAGAGATCCAGAAACAATCAACTCACTAAACTATAAAATAATTTTTTTTGATAAGTAATCCAACTATAACATAACTAAGCAGCAAAACTAATATAAAAAGTACAGAGTCTCACAGTTACTAGGCCTTTATCTTGAAACATGTACTTAAGGCCTTCCTGTACAAGTTGGTGTGCGCGACAAACCAGATCCAGATTGTTTATGTGATTGAACTACAGAAAAGGAAATATTCTTAAGTTCAGCACGAAATATCCTATTAAAGTCGAGAGCAGATCATATTACCTCAGACGTGACCCTGGACCCAAAAAGCCAACCTGCTCCGCGGGGACTAACTGCCCATGTTTCAATATCTTCAGGGTCACTCCACATGAGATCACAAAATGGCCCCTCATGTGGAATTTCACAATTTCGTTCTATGACCCTTATCTGCAAATGAAGAAGTTTCAATAATATTGAGCACAACTTTATGTCAATAAAACCATAACAGTTTGTTCCTAGGCACCAAGTGAAAGAGCTGATTATGTCAGGAAATTGCTACCCCAAAAACAAAGAGAATGAAAAAGAAAAACAGAGCACTGCCTATTATAATAAAGTACTAACATAATAGGGAGAAAATCTTGCACGATAAACAGGGTTATATAACATATATATGCACTTCAAGAGATAAAGGCACACAAACACAACCATACAATAACTAGTCATTGAGCAGTTCAAATATATAAATTACACAATTTACCGAATGTTTAAGAAAAAGAAAAACCATCAATGAAGAAGCATAGTGGTAAAATATGCAGAATTATTGTGTGATCATATTTATTACATACATATAAAAAAAACTAAGAATAAAAAAGGGTCTGAACTTCCGCCACATGGCAATAGAGAAAACCCTACCTCTCTTGCGCAGGTCCTTACGCTTGTCTGTGGTTTAAACCATCCAAATAAAAACAATATCAAATCTAACACTCATTTTGGTTCACATTTTAGGCAAGAGAATAAAGTAAATAAAAAGAAGAAGAATGAAAAGTTATGATCTGTTTGTTAAGCCTCTTTTACCGTAATTTATCCTTTTTACCCAAAAAGTAAAAAAGGAAAGTTGTTTGCTTATTCACTCAAATGAGATAAAGAAAAGACTTCGCAAGCTCAGCTTTTCAGTAAAGTGTTTTCTCACGGTCAGCTTTTCTGGTAAAGGAAAGACTTCTCACAAGTTGAAGAACCCAGTATTTTCTATCGTTTGGAAGAAGGTGACATGACAGAACACTGAAAAGCATGTTTTGTATAAAAATGACTCAAGAGTGGGCTATCAAAAACCACCTATATTGTTTCCATCAATCTTCCAAGGAAATGAGTGTTATCATGGAGAGCAAGGGCACTGTAGCAATATCTAACATCAAACAACCCTTTGTTAGAGGGTACCCACCAAATCTTATCTTCATCACCCATCTACAAAAAATTGAAGAACAAGGTAAAAACGTCTACCTCTGATCGTGAGCTATTCTAAGAAAGTTAACATTCCAATGATGAGAGTCGCTAGAGAACTCCATAAGATCTGCCACAGAAGCATCCTTACAACAGGCCAAACTGAACAAATCTCTTGCACTACACGTCATGCCATAATCTAATTTTGGAGCTATCATCGACTACAAATCGAGCATGACTAGAATCCCCCACCCCCCCTTTTTCCAGCCCCTCCTAATATTCTTCCAAAATTTGACCCCATACAACCCATGAACCTTGTTTGAACACCACCCTCCTCACGAACTGCCATATTTATATTCCCATAACATGCCTAGATGTTGTAGCTTACCATGTAATTACCACCAAGGGTTGGGGGGGGGTGGGGTTGGGTTTGACAATCCTTTATGTGTTAGGTCATCCAATCATTTTTATGATCCCATGATCATATAAATTTTTTTTTTTTTTTTCTTTATGTCAGGGAACCTCTTCAAGGCAGGACCCTTCGGACCCACACCTGCAGAGTATACCCCGGTCCCATGCACCGCACCCTCGAAAGTTTTCCTATACGGAACTGATTAAATCGCTGGCTTTTCACCAAGGGGTGTGGCCCCAAAAAATTGTTTGCACCCATGAGGTATTGAACCTTGGACCTTGAAGGGATGATACCTCAAGACCAAGGCCTCCACCACTTGGGCTGATCATATAATTGATAACAAGAAAACATGAAAGCTCCTATTTACATCAAAAAGCTTTGTTGTTTATTTAAATACAAAACTTCATAGACTCTTATTAAACCTACTTAGCAAATACAATCAATAGCTTCAATTAATGTTCACATAAATAATTCAGTAAATAAAATATTCTCCTCCAAATAACTTCAACCACGCATCACACAGGCTTTGCTACTAAGAAGCCTAAAAGGAATAGAAATATTCATATTTTTTAATATAATTCTAATGACCAACTGCTGAAAGAGGGGGGGAAAATACCTGATCAACTGTTCGAATGTCTGGAGAAAGACCACCATGGACACAAAGCACCTGGGATAACAAAAGCAAATAAGCATGTTTAAACTCCAAAAGTGCACATGCATTGACACAAAAAATACATAAGCATGTGTAAATACACATATCTTAGGGAACATAACATAATATACAGAGAGAGAGAGAAATAGAGAGAGATATACAGTTCCATCAATAATCGCTGAGAGCGTTAGATAGTCAAAGACATCTGTACAATACCGCCACGCATTAGCATTTCCGTACTTCCTCTGGCACTCATCATAAAAACCATATACCTAGTGAAGTTGGAAATCCCACATCAACATATATCAGACCAAAAATCTCTTTATATATTATATGAGACAATATATCTTACTATGACAAATGCAAGACGCATCCTACAACCATCATTTTTGACATGTAAACTTTTGATACCTTAGATATTAGGCTACAAATTAAATCAAACAAAAGTTCAACCACTTTGGTGAATCCAAGAGTTCCACTGCCAAATATCCATCTAGTTGGTGAAGCACTTAATCACAAGTATTTCAGGGTTTCTTTTTGTTGATTACCATTATGAAAATAATACAAGTAACAATGTTTGGAACAAATCTAGAAGTTATCCATTAAAGATAACTATATTTATTATAAATAAAAAAAACAAAACCCTGAAAACCAAACTAGTCTTGATGCCAAAACTGGAAAAGGGAGGAAATAAAATTGCTTATTGGATTAAACCCTCATGTATCAATTTGATTAATGCTGCATGGAACAATGGTAAAGGCATCAATGAGATGGGGGCCTTGGGTCAAATCTTAATCATATTATTTTCCCAAAAAAAAAAAATTATCAAGCATGAACTGTATAATGAATGAAAAGAACACATCAGTGTATTTACTATATAAACCATCTGAATTCCTACCAGAACAAGAAAAAAGTTAGCATTTAGTTTATAACCTTATAAATCCCTCTTAGCTACAATCAATTACCATGAAGGCAAATCTTTTATTGCAAAGGCAAAATTAGAAAAAATTACTAGACGTAAACCGTAACATCTATAAAACATAAAAAAAAAAAAAAATCAAACTGAGAGAGAATAAAAATAAATTTTAAGATATTGAGTACTGTTACCAAAAACCAGATCTTATTTCTTTCCCTCTTTCCCCAATGGAGAGGAATATATTTGCCTAATGCAAAAATGCAATGTCAAAATGGAACTACACAGATCACTTCAAAGAGGTCTTAAATAATAGACTCTTCACCCACTTCAGCTGCACGCTAACACAACAGAGATTAAAGTATGAGTGTAAAGCACACCTGGGTTAGCTGCCTGCTTTCATGGTTTCCACGCAAAAGGGTAATATTTGCTGGGTATCTGTGAGCAAACAGAAGCACCAAACAAAATAAAAGCCACATCAGCTTCTTTCTAGAAGGCATAGATATCTAATAATAATTTCAAACATTATACAGATCTAAGACCCAACTATGTTACAATGGGACACAATGTCAAGGCAATACCAACCAAAGTTATACAAAAACTAAGCACCCAAAGAGTAGAAGTATAAAAATAACAACTATTGCATCCCATTGTTTCTGCATCCATAATACCCATCTCTCTTCACGACAATTTGATAGGTGCATTAATCCCTTAGACATATGTCACTGGTGCTGGACATGTATTTTAACAACTGACCTTCAATCAATGTACGTAGAAACCCTCAGTATGAGTGACTGAGATATCCTAAAGGTCCTAATTTTTTCAGATGAAAGAAGAAAAGACACGTGTGGCTAAATACTATTCACCTCCTAACTTTTTCTGGGCAACTCTTCCTTTTTACCTCAATTTAGTATTCAGCCAATAAACTACCTGCCAGAACCAAAATAACTTGCACACTACATATTCTAGGTCTGTATTGAACTCTGGGAGGCCCAACAATGTAGCAAATAATCAAATGCTGTACGCAAGAACAAGGCTAGCGGAAATAATGGGACTAAAGAATAGCTTTACATAAAAATAACACCACCATGTGCAGTAGGAAAAAAATAAATAAATAAATTCACTGACAAATTAATGTGTGCCTAAAAATAACATACCTAGCTTTAAGAAGCAAAAGGATAGTGAAAACTTCAAGACTATTGTAACCCCGATCAACAAAATCCCCCTGCCAAGAATTTCAAAACATTTAGCACCCCAGCATACAAGCAAATGCTATTAGATGGGGCAAGAACACGTCAGAACAATTTCTTTAAAAAAAAGTATTATACCATACCATAAATATGTAATTTGTCTCCGGTACATGACCCCCTGTCTGGAAAAGCTTCATTAGATCATGAAACTGGCCATGAATATCACCACAGACAGTGACAGGACTATTCACTGGCTGTACATTGGACTCCTCAATAAGGATCTCTTTCACCTGTAATAAATTACAAAACAATGGATAAGAACGATACCGATTATGAACCTCTTTCAGAAAAGGTAACCTCTAAAATAACTTGTGAAAGATAAGAAATGCCTTCTTATTGCTTGACAATCACAATGTCATTCGATAACATATGACCAAATAAACCTACACAATCGGAAGGTATTTCTTAATACGTTACACCATAAAAATTGCTCCAATTATATGAAAGGTGATGACTACAATCTGTATGCCTGTTTCTGTAGGCACACACACGCACAAGCACATATGCACACACACACACTGACACACCACATTAGTAGATTATAATATATATATATAGTAGATTAATATATATATATATATATATATATATATATATATATATATATATATATATAACACCTAAACGCTTTTAGTAGATTATAGACACTGCATGAACTAATAAATTTCCTGTAGAATATAATTTCACAAAAAAAGCATAAGAAAACAAGAAACACCCAACTATATTTTAAGATACTAAATGAACCCACAAACTAACACGATCAGAAAAGTATAAAGATAGATATCACCAAAAAATTCTGGACTAATGCTTCCCAGCTTTGAGAAAGTATACAAAACAATGTGCGACACATAGGGACTTGAGAGTTGGTAATGATGCTGCTCTACGCCATCACCAAAAGCTCATGTCATTTGAAACAGTTTATGATTCAAAATGAACTCCATTCTAAAATTGTGCAAGCGATCAACATAACTATCACAGGTGAAGTATGTCTCTTGCTTACAAAAATGCATTCTTATACCTATTATAGGCAAGGAAATAGACATCACTTAATAGGCAGACTTATTTGCTGCCCACTGTGTTTACTATGAAGCTAGTTCATCGTTATCTTTTAACCCGTTTATCTAAAATTGCTCAGGAACTCAGCATTCAATAACATAGGAATCAGCAATTCCCCTATGGAATATAATCAATGCAAAGATTAAAGAGATATATTTTTACATTTATAACATAAGATGTGGCCACATGTTACCCACTAGCAGGGTGGATGTTGAGTATGTCAAAAATTTAAAAAACACATTTAGAAATGTGGGATTCTATAAGTAAATTACCATAAAAACATATCCCGTTGAGATATTGAGAAATTTCTACTGCAAGACTCGAGTATTTCTGGCTAATTTTTAAAAATGTTTCCGAGTTCACTCCTGAGAAAAATGCTCTTGGATGCTTCGCACAAGGCTAACATTTTAATTTGCAAGATTACCTTCTTGGAATTGTGAAAATCAGAAAAGAAAAATAGATAAAACGTCTATTTCCCTTTTTCCCCGAAAGTTTTTTCTCAGCAACAAAAAAGATCGTAAGGATTTCAATTTGCACACTCAAAATAGAATAAAAGCAAAAAGGCGAGAAGAAAAACCCTAGTAACACATCAAAATACAGACGGAATATGCATAAATACATACACGAAAGAGAGATCGATGTATTTATAAAATGAAACCCTAGATTTCGGGGAAAATACGCACGTATTCACAGAGGAGTTGAAGCTCGTCTTCCAAGAGATGCTGACCCTCCTTTACCTTCGAGATCCACAGGTCCAAATCCATTTCCGGTTCTCTCCTCTCCTTCCTTGTTCTTCTTCTTCGTCTCTCTCTCTCTCTATCTCTCTTTCTCTGTCGCTAAGAGTGGTTAGCGTCTCTTTCAGCAGAGCAAAGCGAGAGAAGGCGGCAGCGAGGAGAGCCCAAGAGAAACTGAGGAAAATTCAGAGGAACCCAAACAAACACATCTGCCTATATTTGGGACCTCGTTTTTTTCATTTTTTTTTTTCAAACAGACACGAACAAAATATATATATATATATATATATATATATATATCAAACCTTGAAATTACACTTTTGTGCCTTTGCTCCCATAAACAGGTTTTACAATTTCGATTTTTAAAACTAGTTTTTTTTTTTTTAATGTTCTAGTGAGTATAAGCAAGAATTAATTATTTTTAAAACAAAATAATAATAATAAAATCATATTTTCTCATCTTCATTATTAAAATAATAATAATAATAATGAATTATTTTCTCATTTTAAATCTTAAAATATTACTCCATCAAAACGCCTCTGAGTGTCAAACAAACAAACACAACTTCAATAGATATAACTTTTTTTAAAGACTATGTTTAAATGTCTATTTATTTTATTATTATTATTATTATTATTATTATTTTTCTAATCAAAAGGGGAGAGGATTACAAAGGTGCATGGGTCTCTCTCGCTTTTAATTCGAATGGATTAGAGAAAAAGAGAACAAGCGAAAATGCTTTCAAACACATTGTAGGAAGCAGGCCAAGTGCCTCATTTAGCAATTAAGTGTGCTCTCGAGTTAGTATATCTTAAAACTTTCAACGCCGTCCAACTAGCAAAGTGCAGAAGATACAAATAAATATCAACTATCACTGGAGCACATAGCCAATTAGAGAAGAGATGGTCTTTTGTTTAATGTTAACAAAACAATTACATTAAATAACAAATCAAAACACAAAGTACTGCCTACACAGCAACAATTTTCACATTTCTGTAAGATCAAACCACTTTTGAAAACCCAAAATAGAAAGCAACTTACTTTACTCCAACTATTCCTTATGGATTTGGTTCCTATGAACAACAAAAAAAAAAATTCAAAACATATTAACAAACATGTCTGGCACTTAAAAGAGTATTGCTAAATTATATTTGTATCCTACAATTATTCCACAATACCATTGTAAAATAAAAAAGTGTCTTTCTATATGTGAGTTGACATTATTCGCCAATGCGTCAAATTTTTATTAGTTTATCTCTCTCCCTCTCACTTTCTTTCAGATTTTTATCTTTCATCTTTTCACTTCTCTATTTTTCTTTGACAAATAACACATATTTTTTAGAAAAATATGACTGTTTGAAAAAAGCGATCGTTGAATTATATGACCAATTAGAAAAAATGATCGTTGAAAAAAATTAAATATTTAGAAAGTAAATAAATAAAGAATAAATATTAAAAAAATAGATAATTAAATGTATGGTGCATTTTAAAAATCATTAACTAAAATATATAAACTAGAATTTGATTAGCTACGTAAAATGTTTTATGTTGTTTTCCAACAAAATCATTTTTAAATATTTTATAGAAAATAGCTTTCGGTCTTTGTCTCTTATGAAAAATAAGGGATAGTAAAAAATGGTAGACAACTTTCAGCAACCTCCGGCAATGGTTGGAGAGTTTAAGAATGAGAAATTTCAACTAAAAAAATAGTTTACGATTTAAAAAAAAAAAAATTACAATAAAGAAAATTTATTGGTCAACTGGACATATTTTTTTGTTTTGACTTCGATTTTTAGTTTTACCAAATATTAAAAAAAAAAAATTAATAATAATAATAATAATAAAGAGGCTTCAAAAACTATTTTACGTCGAGAAAAAAGAAAAGAAAAGGCATCCATTAAGATATCGGTGTTTTAATGTCGCCGACTCAACTCCATACTATATAAATGGCAGATTCCCCAGGTAAACACCCGAAGACAAGAAGGAACAAAAGAGAGAGCCATGGCCATGGGAGAGGAATCCTCTTCTTCTTATTCTTCAAATAATGCTTCTGCCATAGACTCATCCAACATTGGTTTTCAGGTTCGTCTCTCAGTCCTTTCTCTTCGTTTTCCTTTTTGTCCTTTTAGGGCTCATATTATTAGTTTTTTTTTTTAGGATGAATTCATATTATAAGTTCCTCTTACTTATCAAAAAAAAAAAAAAGTTCCTCTTTCTGTCTATATCTGTTCGATTTGAATTTGAATTATGTAGAATATTGTTCTTGTTCTAGGGCAATGAATATTGTTGGGATTTTTGCAGCTACTGAAGAAGCACGGTTGGAAAGAAGGTACCGGTCTTGGTGCTTCCGAGCAGGTTCGTTTATTCTTCCTCTCTTTTTTATTGCCAATTTCTAAATCTTGTTATTGTCGAAGGGCAGTGAATATTGTTAACAGGTCTTTTGAGAGTAATCTGGTCCAACCAAAACGTGGGTTGTGTTTAGGGTTTTATGCAAGAGATTTTGGGTTTTGAGGCTAAGAAATAAAATTTGATTGCAGATTCGAAAAGGGTCGATTAGTTACAGAAATTTAAAGAGAAAGCTAAATAGATCTTAGGCTTTATACCTTGATTCGTTGGCATCACACCTAGATTCTTCTTGGAATCGTACCTTGAATTAGGTTTGCTTCACACGATCCTCAAAAAAGATTCACAACTTTTGTAGTCTTCCCTAAACAATATACAATTGGCAAGCAATGCTGCTAACCTTAGAGGGCTTGGATTGAATAGATGACCTGACAAGCATTACAATTGCTTCTGAAATTAAGAAATTCGTCCTTGGCAGGTCAAGAGTCAAGCAGAAAATAATTAAACAAGTACACGTCTGCTGTCTAAGTAATAGATGAATCAAAGGGTCGGAGATTCAAGTCCTAGGTAATCTTATTTGTGTTTCTTGGTAAAAGAGTGGGTTGATGTCTGTGTTGTTCTCTGCATGCCTTGAGAGTAGGAGTCGGAACTCCAGAGCTGTTCTTTAGTCTGTTTAAGGGTGCGTCTCAAAGGGCTGTTCATGAGAGTGTAATAGGATAGTTGCGGATAGTGTTTATTGCTTAGAAGCTGGTCTGTATTTTTGGACAGCAAGTTATTATATCAAGAATTGGAACCCCTTTTTAGTGTCCTCTCAATATGTGGATACATTAATTTCTTTTATCACCAGTGTTGAGTTCATTGGGTTTTCTGAAAAAACATGGAATCACTATCTCTTGGGTAGCAGCAATACATCTTGACTGGTAAACCCAATGTAAAGAACCACATTAGCTCACAAATCAAACCCCAATAATGGATGACCCATATACCGTTATCTTGGCCCAAGACCAGAAAATCTCATTTCACAATATAGCTCTTACACCAAAACTAAATAAAACTAAAACAGGGGATTTTTGATACAAGGAATCATAAAAATAATACTAACATTGATTAGACTAAGATTTCGTATGTTCCAACTAGGCCCACATCGTACTAGGACTGTTTTGTTTTGGATAGTTTTGATCTTTAAGCTTTCTTTTCTGCGAGCTTCTCATTCCCGTGTCACTAAATTTGATACAGTATTCATTAAATCTTATTCAGTTCAGTGGGCTGGTCCATATAGTACTCATGGGTTGTCCCTTCTTTCAATTGTATGATTTTTATTTTTTTTATTTTTTAAAGATATAATTGTTTATCCTAAGAGCTGGATCAAACTGGCAAGATTAAAGTTGCTTCAACTTTCTTATAAGCTTTGTTTGTTTAGCTGTTGAAATTTTGGAATCAATTAAGGTTGGGTGGCATCCAAAGGCCTAAAATGAACTAACTCTACCCAAGTTCCATGTATAGTTTTAGAGCATCTCCAGCAATAAGAGGTATTCTACCTAGTCAAAAAGCACAATTCTCTATTTTAACTACTCATTTTTTAATACCAACTCCAACAGATTCTTTATTTCATTCTTTCTTTTATTAAATATTATTTTTTAATCTTTTTTTTTTGGATCCGTGACCGCTTTTGCATCATATTGTAAATTGCAATAGAATTGATTCACGCAGCATGCGTGTGTGTTATTTTTATTTATTTTTATTTTTCCATTTTTAGTTTGTCAATTATATGCATGCTATTCAATTTTTTTGGAGAGTTTTTAGTGATTCAAAAGACTTAAATTTGTATCATAAATTCATTAACAGAGAAGACAGAAGAGAGAGAAACGTTGAGGGAGGGAGAGAAGAGAGAAGAGAAAGAAACGTTGAGGAAGAGAGAGAAAATAATGTGGAAATAATATTATATTCAACAATCTAGTGTGCATATTGCTATTCACTGTAGCAGTTAAGGTATAATAGCTAATATGAAGCTATTCTATTGGAGCAAAACAAAGGACAAAAATAGCTAAATGTAGCTAATATCTCCCTTTTAGTTACATTGCTGGAGATGCTCTTACCAATGAGTTGCAATTCATATGGCATTTTCTACTCCCACAAAAATGGGGTGAACGGTGAGGTTTTGGGTTTCAGACCTAATGAATGCATGTGCAACTTACCAAGAATAGAAAAGGCAAAAGTTTCGCATATAGTTTCCCAATGCCAATCAAGAAATACTTGATAGACTACTGGGAGTGGCTTATAATCAATTTGTTTGCTATTGGTGTTAAAAGGTGATAGAACATTGATGATTAGGTCATGAGGAAAGGTCTTATACATTGTTATTATGTTTTTGTGACACCTTAATTGCTTGGTTTGGAAACGTTTGAGGTATCCTATAACTCGTGGGTGCTAAGAAATTAAAAGTATGACTTTGCTTATAGATTAGCTACAACTTTTTTCATTGTTAATCTTATTTGGAACATTGATCTTCTTTTATTTAGATTATTATGTAAAACAGGGTAGGTTGGAGCCTGTTCAATCATTTTTAAAGAACAATAAACGTGGACTGGGAGCAGATAAAGTAAAAAAGACAGCCAAGAAGCCTTATGATACTGCTGCGTCTAATGAGAAAAATGTCCTGGTGAGTTGGCTATATTCTATAGTTCCATTCTTTCTTTCTTCAATTTTCTTCTTATTATTCTTCTTTTTTGTTTATGGAACAAGCAAACCTTGTAGAACACTATATAAATATAATTGAAAAATGAACTCAATATGAAGAGTTGGAAAAGAAGTTCTAAGAATGGAGGGAAGGTTTTAGTTGAAGGTGTTTTTACCATGGATTTGTCAAACCATGGAAAAGTACACACATATGCTTTGACGAGATGAAAAACAAACTTTAGATGAGGGGATAGTGTAGAACGTCTTGTGTCGGTGGTTAAAATTTTTAGATGCCATGTTACAAATTGAATGTTTGAGAAGGAACTCTGTATTTGAGATCCTATCTTTCCCCATATCCTCCATGGAGCCATCAAAGAGCTGGCTGCTCTCCTTCCTAAAGGTTCTCATTGTCCATGTATATGCAAGTTCTAAAAACAATTTGTCCCATATATCTGTCAACTTGATGCCACTAACAAATTTTGTGTGTGAGGAGGGTCCATTCTATGAAAGTTGGTTGATTATGAGATTCCTATCTAGATTCCTGCAAGATAGTCTATCCCCAGTAGGAAATAATGTGCTCCAAATTTGTTTTGAAGGTAAACCAGCTAGCTGTTTGTGGAGTCAAATTTAGTTTTACACCCTTTGCTTTAAGTTTTTGTCACTTTTCTCCCTTCTCCTTTGTTTAGTGTCTGCACAGTTTCATGGATTTGCTGTTTCGAACAACTAGGTGGCCTTAAGTTCAAATTTAAGACCTATTTTTTATGAGGCATTTTTCTCCCTTGAGTGGGATTCGATCGCTTCGCTCGATGGGTTTCAGGGGACACCCCCGAACCCTATTCCCCCTTCACTAAGCTATAACTCATGACCCTCCCTGAGGCTCATTTCGCTATAGCTTAGCTCGTCCCCCTGGGGGAATAGATTGTTTCGTTATGCTTGTGCCCCCAATTCGCAGGGGTTACATCGCTTCGCTTCACATAACACCAAAGATATCACTTCACTATGCTCGTGGCCCATCTAGAGATGAGTCACATTTCAGATGGTGGTAAAGTGAGACCACATAAAGAGCTATTCCTCATTTAGTCAGATTATTCAGTAAGATATAGGTTGACCCTTTCCTTTTTGTTTGAATCTTCATATAGAAAGCTGGGAATGAGCAGGTTGAAGAGAGTTCTAACAGGCCTTGGGAGGACTGAACCCAAGTATGTGGCAAAATACGGGGATGACTTGTGACTAGGGGTGAAAGGCCAACCAAAATCGGATGTAGCTGGTTTTCCACAAAATCTATTTCAGTAGTGTATGATGTCGATGGCCCAAGGTAGAGCACTCAATGGGCGAAAGACGCAGTCCATCTTTTCCCAATTCAATTAGTTAAAAAAAAAAACTTAAGGTGGCCCTTCCAAATAACATTAGAAATAGCATAAGCACTTTGAATAAGAACTTGCCTGGAGCATGTTAAAATTGAAGCCAAAATATATATCAGAACAAAAAATAACGTTTTGGAGTTTTAGAAAAGTTCAAAAGGAAAGTATAAATACAATCTGACTTCACATAGTATAACTTATTTATGGTGTTGGCACAGCTCCTATTGCTGTTGGATCCTGTTCTGCCACACTCTGTCGGATGGTTATGAGTTAATGGTTTACAATTTCAAAGAGAAATGTTTGGTTACAACTTGTGCCTAAATTGCAATGTAACTTATCATTTGCAAATTATTCAGCTTCCAACTTCATACACGGTTATTCTGACTGCATCATCTATGTTTTTCTCAATTCTTCTGCTCTTTACCTTTGGCCACAAAGCACTCACTAATGTAGGATGATTTGCCTTCGAAGAAATGCAAGACACTCTCAAAAAGGATAAGGAAGATGCAGGAGCAAGAAAAAAGGTTGGAAGAGAAGGAATTCGAGCGGGTGTTTTATAGGGAGTTCTGGCCAGATAATGTTTGACCGAGGAATTACGCCATTTAGAGTTTGTACAGGAATTTGTTTTCTTAGTCTTTCTGTAGTAGTATAGTAGTTCATTCCGAAGGAGATGTACTGCAAAGAATTCTATTAGTTGCCAATTAATGTTTGCTTGAATTCCTGATATCAAGTTGGTTGTACGATTTTAACATCAAAATACCAGTAATTACTATTTCCTATATTTATTGTTCTGGAATAAATCTCAGAATTATGAAATATCATCGTAGCATAGATTTCAAAGGAGTAATGTTATATACCACACTTCTATCTTACTATATTGATGTAATGCCTCATAAAGTAAAGGTCACTAGTTCGAATTTTCTTTTTTCATTTCTCACCCTTTGTGTGAATATGTCAAAAAAAAAAAAAAAATTAAAAAAAGTCTTTTAACAATGACTAATCTAAAGGTTTAAGGGTGGCGTGGTATATAACATTAATCTACCTCATATATATTTTAATAAACAGAGTCTCAGGATCAAAACCCCATTAAGCTCTTCATCCACGGTTTCTTTGTTTGTTGATTCACACAAGTTCCAAACACATGAAAAGAATCCAGTTAATTCGTTTAAATTCCAAACAAATGAAGTGAAGTGAGAGAGTTTCCTGTTGACATATACAAATTGATATCCTACATGAGTACATCGTAGCAACGACTGAGAAGTGGAAGTGGTCTCCACTTTGCCATTTACAAGCAATTATCATTTCTTTTTCTTCTTGTCATCAACTTTAATGAGCCGGACGGGAGCTGCTGGTATTCTTACCCACCATTCTTTAACCCGCCTTACCCACCTGTTACTGCTTTCTTTCCTATATGGCATTTCCCTTGTGAAAGCCTCTAGAAATACAAGTAGAACAGTGTATCTTATTGGAACAAATGCAAACGCTGCAGCCATGAAAACCAGCACTAGGGCAACCTTGTCTGTGGCCTGAAAACAGACAAGATAAGATATTTTCAAACAATACTAAAAAATAAGCAACTATACTCTGAACTATAGGAGGAAAATGTAGAAAGGGAACACATGACATTAATGCTTTCCAACTGACTTGGTTTTCAGTCTACACATGTTATTCTAAGTGTGTTGAAATTTCCTGGATGAATATTTTGGTGCAATATTAAAATCATGTTTCATATAGGTTACGTTTAATAGTCAGTCTGTATCCAACGAAACCTACCTCATTACGTGCACAGCAAGCTTATGACTTACGAAAGCACTTTTAAAGAGGGAATTTCTACTGTCAAAATGCATGCGTGTCATACAACATATGTTAGAATATTACCAGTGTCTCCAATCACACTTATACCAAGAGAACTCAGATAAAACTATCACTCATGCACATACCCAATATGTAAATATGTATGTGTATAAGTGAAGGCAGAAAAGCAGAATGAAGAGATTATGGAAATCAAGAATATAGATACTAATTTTCTTCTCTTCACTTTAAGGAAAAGAAAAAGAGAAAGGCTACACTGGGTGCAAACTTTCCTCTTATCCGCAGGAAACTCTGTTGCCAGAAAAGAGTAATATTGTGCAATTCACAACATCCAATATTTACTGTTTTTTTAACATAGGAAATAGAGCATGGCTAGGATATGTACCTGTGGAAGTACACCAAATAAGAGAGCTCTCATCTTCAGGAGAATAATATTACTAGCTTGAATTAGTGCTTCAACTTGAGTTATGGCTTCTTGCAATGTCAGAAGCTGCTCCACAGTATTTCTATTGGGAGGAGATGTTACTTTGAAGGTTTCTAATGGCTTCCCTTTGTTAAAATGCCTGCGCCAGAGCATGAGAATTGCAATGAACAAAAAAATGGCCGGCAACATATACCTGATCCACCCCCTGCATGTCATATTTGACCACTTTGTTACATTGCTTTCTTTGTATAATCTACTGCTTAAGCTTTTAAATTTGAGAAACCAGGATGCTAAAATTATCAATTTACACCAAATTGAGAGTTCACTTTGGTGCAATGGAAGTGCTGGTCAAAGAAAAATATCAGTATGGATATGCAAAGCTCCAGTCAAGGACAAGCTACCTTAAAATAGTGTAGCCGGTCAACACAAGAAAAACAGTTGATTTATGAGGGTCTTCCCATGAGGTCAAAAGTTGAAGACGGCTAGCTAATTCAATAACTGGAAACAGTAGTTCCTACAAAGAACAGAAACAATCATGTTAATGACAAAAACGTGGAATTTTCATGATCTAAGCTCTACTAATAGTCTCTAAGGTTATCAGAGAAAGTAGAACCCTAATGAGCATGTATTATGGGCACGAATTGTATTACATTCATGCAATGTTCACTACCCAAAGTGCAATGATAAACAGTGCTTCTGGGACCTATGGCACAGGACTAGACAGTTCTGATTGCCTGGTTGAGTGAAAGTGCCCAAAGACTTAACGCCTAAGAAAAATTGAATTGATCAATCAGGCTGTTTGCCTAAGAAAAGCAAGGAATAAGTTCCCCAGATTTTCTCCACTATAGAATGAAAAATAAACACAGTTTTTTAAATTATAATAGATATACCAGCTATTCTCAGGCGCTGTATGTGGAAAGGAATAAAAAACACTACAAATGGTTTTGTTTCTTAAGCATTTTTTAACAATTCTAAGCTCCTTAAGAACCAAACAGAGATAAGAGTTATAATCACAACTAACCTTCATTACTGCAACATTTGTGTCAATTCCTTCCACCTTCACTTGGTCAATAGTAGCCTGAGCAGCTTCAGCCTTCCCAGTGTCTAGTACTGATTGTTTCACTGCCATTTCCAAGGGATTTGTCTCACCAGCATAAATGTCTCCAACTATTACCGCTTCTCCATTTAGATTAGCCTCTTTTTGTGATATAAAACCAAGTTGACTGAGTGTTAGAAGTGAAACTGGGGACAATGCTGGCTGCTGTTTTGTTGGGGACTGCTTTTTCGCATATGCAACCCCAGCATCATGTTGGGCAGCACCAACATTCAGAAGTCCCAAGCGATATGACAAAGTTTCCAGAATTGTATCTCCCCTTGGTAGACTTTCAGCCAGGTTGAAAGCAAGTAAGCTTTTGTAATGGGATGAGAAGAATTGGAAACCTTCTCTAACTGCATGGTATCGGAATATGCCTAGAGTGGCCTTCGCTAGTACTTCTGATTTCTGAATCTCTTTAAGGTTGTGTTTCCTAATAAACCTGTGTGCACGCAGGATCTCAAGACATATATCAACCCAATAGTTACGGCGAGAATTACCTTTAAACTCAGGAAACTCCAAATAAACAGGCTCTGCTCTGTAAAAGAAACAACAAATAAAAAAGAGAAAAACTGAAGTTCAGAGTAAGCTAATGATTTACATATATAAACAAGTTGCGCATCATGTCTATGATAACATACACGGATGTTGACTTATACATCAGAGCTTTATCAAAAAGACGGGCTCCCAATGGTCCAGTCATTTCGGGTTTTATGACCTGTTTCATTTCTGTTGCTAGATCGTATCTAACAGCTTTATCATATATACCAACTCCCAATGACTCAAAGTACAAAGCATAATTGGTCAGTGTCAATCGCCCTGCACAAACAGAAATCCAATGAACAACAATGTCCAGGGATGAAAACTATTTATTGAAAAACATTATCAGTCTTTCCGCTAAGTTCATGACCTGTAAAGTCTGTGACTACATTGGGGCAGGCACAAAGTTGTAGCCAATATATACGGGCATTAAATTTTACATAGATAAATATATAAACATTTCAGATAATTGATAAACCTGGGATATAGCCCACAAGGACATCTCTGCCACATCATATTGTGATATCTTCTGCCTTTCTTAAGAGTTTTTGTTGTATTAATCATTTACCTTGACTATGGCCACTTTTCTTGTTTTTTAACCCAAATATCTACTTACCCAAAAGAGAGAGAGAGAGAGAGAAGAGGCTATTCCCTGTTGGGCCAAGAAAAGCCAACTAAGGGGCTAAGCCACAACAAAACGTGTGACTATAATGATGGTGAGGCTCCTATTTAAGAAGACTCATGTTCTGCCCTAGCTGAGGAGGGCCTATGCCCCATAAAGACAGATGAGATTCGGATATGTCACTCCAATAGTGGTCAATGCATTGAATATGTCTCACATCCTATTAGCAACCACAGGCATGTGTCTTGGCCACACATATCCCCTTGCCTATTAATGCACCAACGACACAAACAAGTGGTCTCCTCCACACTTACACATTCAAAGCAAATGGTGCATTTCTCCTTTCTCCTTTCCTCTTCTCCTCCATCATGTACATTATCTCTTGATCCCTCTGACAAGATGCCTCTTGGCACTCACAAGGACACTGAATTATGGATGCAGGATCCTATTTAAATCTATGGCTTATGGTTCTAAATCTACAATGGACAGTAAGGTTGATTCCACTTGCAGGAATACAATGACTCACCAGGCCATGCAGAGATTCCAATGTGCTGCAGAACTGGCTGGGTGGGAACTGTACCATCAACATCAATGACAATCTCTCCCTCAGAAAGCTGAAGATTTCCAACTGCAGGTGCCACTGCATTTTTTGCAGCCTTAATGATTCTGCAAAAGAGTCATGAAATTAATATTCAAATATTACTAACAGTGCGTGAAGTAGAAATATTAAATGAAACACAAACACAGAAGAAAAATGTATATAAATAATTTCTCATGCAATAAATAGTTTGATTACATTTTAAAATGTAAGATGAAAGAATTTCTGTAGTAAAATAATGTTAAAATTACACTAGCAGATTTCTTCTTAAGAGAGATGGTCCATCATATAAAATATATCAATATATGGATGATCCTTCAAAATCCTTTATTTTTCTATCATTTGCACGTATTACACATGTTTTGACTTCTATAAAATCATGTGACGTTTATAATTTTTTATGTCATTTATACAACTTGTATCTTCTTCTTTTCTTTTCCTTTTTTTTTTTTTTTTTTCTTTTTCTTTAGACATCAAATAGTTTCCCATCTTATGATGTGGGATTGGCAGATAGCATCCGCAATATACTCAGATCATGTGGATTGGGAAGAAAGAAAATTCTACATCAATAGTGATTAATACAGCACTATTACAAAGATAAGTTTCAGGAAATAATGTGGCCAAATAATTCACCACATCCGCCATACTAAGCAAGTCAGAACAGTTTAATTAACATAGAGAGGCTTCGAATGTATTTGTCAAACAATCAATATCACTCAAGAAGCAAAATCATACTTGTCAAGGCTTCGAATGTATTTGTCATATACAAGGAAATGAAGTCGATGGCCTGAAGAACTTGTCAGTGCATCAAAAAGATTGTGGACTGTTATTATATCTGCAACAGCAGCACAAACAGGAGCTATTCGTGCAAAAGCCTCTCGACCAACTGTTTTCTTGTCATCAACCTGATGCAGAGAACAAACGTAATGTGGATACCCCATGCACATGTCATAACATTAAAATCTGCTACTAGTACAGAGAGCAACAAGGAAATTGATGATGAAAAGAACCTGAACTGCCATAGTTGTAGAACTTGAATAGAATAGAGACCACCCATCCTCATGCTCAACTTCCAGGTTACTACAGGAAGCAGTTTCCTACAGTTGAATAAAAGCTTAAGCAGGGTTGTCAAGCACCTATAAGCAGAAAACTTAGCTCTATTCTACCAAAAAAATCGTAACTAACAATTAGGAAAAGGCGCCTCTAATAATAAAAAAAAAAAATCAATGTATCTTACAAATATCAATGGATAACAACTATGAGCTGTCTCACTTTATCTAGTGTTTCGCTCTCAACACTCGGAGCTTCCCATGCTAGCATCATCTCATACGTCAACTGACGGAATTCCTTGTCACTCAAAAATCCAGGACGTCTACTCAACAGATGAAGTGCTTGATATGAGCAAAATTCCAAAAAATTCCTAGCATAAGTCAAAAGTTCCTTAACGCTCTCAGGTAGCTCTGCCTCGAAACAATGCTGCAATTCTTCAGTGGGGACTTGAAGGATCCTGCAACATCGTTAAATGCATTCAAGGACATGAAAATGGGCATGAGAATAATTAGTTATACTGGTTCTGGAGAACTTCATTAGTTAGTATAAGATGCACCTATAATGAGAAAAGAAAAATAAAACAAAATGGAATCCCTGTTTGATGAAGAGAAGCTTCTCCGGGAAAATGGAAACAACAAAAACATTAAAGGAAACACAGACACAAAATCAGTTGATTATTCACAAATCTATAATAGGGTGATTGTACGGCAATTCAAAGCATAGCCCAAGTTTCCGACTTGGATAAATCTGAACCGCTAAAACAAAATTGAGACCATAAAAATGAAAGAACCCTGATCCAAAAGCCCTGTCATGCATCGTATTGAAGAGTGATGTAATAATTAAGAAACTACTTTTCTAAGTTTAGTTTGAACAGAAAGAATATTAAACAAAACGCAGAGCACATGAGAGAGAGAGAGAGCGTGTAGTACTCGGAACAGCGAGAGACGACGGAATTGGCGAGATGAGAGAGCTGAGGAATGGGCTTATGAGAAGGGGATGAAGATGAAGACGAAGGCGACGACGGCGATGACCTTTTGCGATTGAATAGAGATTGCAGCGACTTCTGATGGTTTCTCATGAAACTCTCCAACAATCCCACCTTCACATTCTCCATCCTCTTCAATCAGGATTCACATGCGAATGCAAATGCAAATGCAATTCTTCCTTGTTTCGTTGCACATTTGATTCCACAGTCGTACCCGGTTGGTTACCTTCGGCTTCGGGACAATCCTATAATGCACAGGATCCTGATTCCTATTCCTTGCCTACTGCCTAGTCTTGTTTCTTTCCTTTTTTCTTTCCCTTTTAATCCAATACAAAGCCCAAATGCTATTTATTATTCACACCATAATAATTTTTATTTATAAACAGTGCATGTGGAGGCTTAATTTGTAAAAACTTTGTCAACCTCGATCGATTGGATATTTATTCTTCTTCTTCTTAATTAGCTTATTATGATATTTTTGCCCTATCTTGATAAATGAGAAGTTAAGGGCTTGTTTGGGAAACACATTTTTCTAGACTCAACTTAATTATTTTTTAAATACGGACCACCTTGAGCTAATGGGGTGGTTCAAAACGACCCCAATTTTTTTAATTATATTTTTTATATATATATAATTTTTCCTTAATTTTCTCAATCACCATCCAAACATCATCGCAACTCTAATTGCTCCTCGATATTCAAGTTGCCTGAACATTGTGGATATGAGTAATCTTTATCTCAAAAAGTAATGTGGTGTTTAAAATTATAATTTGATTAAAATTTAACAGTGATCTATCCCAAATTCAGTTTGAATTTCAAAAGCCTTTGGAGGGTAGAGATAATTATCTCCTCATATGATCAAATTAAAATTCAATGAAATTTATTTCATATATTTTTTATAGGTAAAACTGACTCTTAAAAACTGATAAGAGAAAATAGCATATGAAAGTAATATGATAATCTATTAGATATAATTTCTCAAACTTATATACGTATGGTTAAAATTGTACTTCACAAATGTGAGACACTTGATATTGTAACATTTCACCACGCTTCTGAATCTAGCGCTCACAACGACCCACTATATCGACATTGATTCTTGGTGACTTCAATAACTTAATATATATATATATATATATATATGAGCATTCAATAACTTAATATTGTGTCATACATAATATTAACACATCTTAATCCCTATGTGAAAACGGGCTTGCAAGAAGAAAGTGTCAAAGAGTATATATATATATAGTTAAAAAATTGTACTTAAGTCATATGAAACATTTAATAAAACTCAACCACAAAGAACCACAACCCATTGATCTTATACATGGCATGATAACTAACTTTAATACCAAATAATACAAATTTTAAATAAAATTCACATTTAAAAATTGCCATGCTAGAAGAAAGGTGTCTAAAAATTGTATACAAATAATTAAAATTGCAATTAACCAATACGTGTCGCTTGAAATCGCACCATTTACCTTTTTTTTTTTTTTTTAACTCGGAGTGAATTCCTTCATGTATGTAGTACACAGTACACAGTAGCAAACAAAATTTCTGGTAAGAAATTCAAACTTATCGATCAAACAAATTCCAAATGGCATGGCACATGCGATGCAATGACAAGGAAAAGGAAACAAGAAAGTAAGGACCAATCATTAAAGTATTTGGGTCTACTTTTATAACTTTTTTAAGCTTTTGTGACAACCTCATCAGCAGCTACTCAGAAATCTTATCCTCCAAATTAAGTTCCAAACAGAGAAGAAGAAACCTCTACCACGTTTTTTTTTTTAAAAAAAATAATATATATATATATATATTAAGGTATCTAGTTTCACCTATGGCCCGAAATAATATATTGTGCTTCCCACACTTAAGATGTGGGTTACCAGTCTAGAGGCCTCAAGATAGGATCTACCAGACTAATCCCCTCTACTAGAGTCTAGAGGAGCAGTGATCTGCAGCACAATGACGTGCATGAACAGTTATACATGCCAGTATTATTTAATTATAAAATATAATTAAATAATTATTTAAACAGTATATATATATATATATATATTATAACATTAACGTATATACACATCAGTGTGATGCATATCACTCTTAGGGTCTAAAGATAGTAAGCGTGGGTTTTGGGTGAAAATGGCTCCAAATGTCAAGTAGCACTCAAGGAGATTAGAACTTGAGATCTTGAGGGCCCACACCACAAGATTCCAAGCTCTTCACCAACAGAGAAGTAGGAAGTAGGAAGTAGGAAGTAGGAACCTCTACCACGTCTCTTTGTTATAGGATCAAAAGTAGGAACCTCTACCACGCATCTTTGTTATAGGATCAAACCCAACAACGCACTTCGAGATTATCGTCATATATCTTCTTCCGTCTTCACATCTGAGCCAGCCATGCCGTCTTCTTCTTCTTCACTACTATATTGCCCACCATCCACCCTCCAATCCCTCTTAGACTCAGCCCGCCCCTTCCTCCGCGGCGAGCTCGAATCCATCGACGAGAATTTACCTTCGCTTGTCGCCGTGTTGCGCTCCGTTGGAGCCGGTGAGTGCTGGCACAAGCACGGCAGCTTCCTTGACCACCTCGTCGATATATACCGCATCCTCAAGATTTGGAAAGCACCCGACTCCGTCTGCCTTTGCGGTCTCTTCCACTCCGCCTACTCCAATTCTTACGTCAACCTCGCCATATTCGATCCCTCTACGGGACGCGACGTCGTTCGCGGCTATGTTGGGGAGGCTGCCGAGAGGTTAATCCACTTGTTTTGTATCGTGCCAAGACAACCTCTCATTCATGATGATCTGCTGTTCCATTACTCTGACTCCGAACTCGTCGAACACCTTAAGCTTTCCGAGATATCGTTGAGGAATGCCAAGGAAAAGGGTTTGTTCAATGAAGAAGAGGATTGGAGGAAGAAGCTGCAGTCGCTTCTTCCCGCTGATGGGATTACTGTGAAGCACATCAAGACCGGTGAAGATGTCCCCGTCTCTAGAAGGGTGGTGGCCACTTTCCTTTTGATGACGATGGCCGATTTCAGTGACCAACTTTTTGGCTTTCAAGATGCGCTATTTGATAACTCTGACGGTCGCCTCAGTTTTTCAGGGAACAATTATGCGGCTTTGTGGCCAGGCGATTGCAAGCCCGGGCTATGGATGAATTCTATTTCGAGGATGGGAGCACTTTACAGTTTGATTGTGAGGGAGGAAGATATTTTGATGGAGGGAAAAAGAAGGGCTGGTGATTATGATCAGGATCAGGATAGAGATGATGAAGATATTGAGCTTGTGCTTGTGGTTCCACCCGTTTTTGACAAGTGTACAAGGGTTTTGGATGCAAGGGAGCAAATTGTTGCAAGGGACTTGTACTGGGAAGCTGTTTGTGATATGTCTGACAGAGGGATAGAGAGGGCGGAGGAGTTGTTGTTAAGGTGTGTTGAGAAGAACCCTTTTGTTGGGGAACCACATGTGGTGTTGGGTCAGGTATACTTGAGCAAAGGGAGGTTTGAGGAGGCTGAGAGTGAGGCTGAGAGAGGGTTGACCCTTATGCTGGAGTGGGGGAGTCCATGGGATAAGAGGACGTCTTGGGAAGGATGGATTGCTTGGACCAGAGTTGTGTTGATGAAGGCAAAGGAGAAGTCATGGCCACACACTTCTTGGGGCATTCTCAACTTGGGCCTTGTAAGGTAATAATAATTACTTGGTGATCAGTACTACTGCAAGCATGATCCATCCATCGATCTACTCAATTATGGATTTGCCAATCAATAAATTAATAAACTTTACTAAGTCCACCCACGTACGGCCTGCATTCAAAAGCTCATGACTCATGAGTCATGATCATCGAGTGCAGTAGGGTTTGCTCTATAAATCTAAGTTTAATTGTCTTTCTATTTAGGCTGCTGGTGTGCCTTAATCTATTGTAAGCCAAAAAAAAATATCAGTTATTTTGAAATCAAGTCTTAAACTCTTATGATACAAAGAGATCATCAATACATACTTTCTTCAATTGGGACCTGCTTGCATGCGGATTAAAAGCAGATCGACCGACGTGAGTAGTTTCTTGAAAAAGGCTATATATATATATATATATATATATGATTTTTCATTCACTAGCTAGTATAGCAGATGGTCAATTGTGTTGATGTTTTTAGTAAATTAGTTTTCAATTCTGTACAGTTTATGAGAAAATTATCATTCGATCCACATGGCTGAAACTTGAATAGCCATTGAATTCAAAGGGAAATACAAACATCGCGATCGAAGAAAAAGGCTTACTTACAGTAGTAATCAAATTAAAGAAATGCAGCATGATTTGAGTATCTACCCAACTTCTTCCTAGGACGAGTGTTTTACAGCTCTGATACCAAAAAAAATGTTGTTATCATCAACATTCAACATTGGTCCTCCAGGCTCCAGCACTGAATTTGGGCTTAGAATTCTTCTCCTTTTTCGTTAATTTTGATAGCTTAAATACAGGCTCTACGAGCGACGTGACTAGGCACCAGCCCACTAACCCACGACTTCAGTCTCCAATAATAAAGCCCATAAAACAAAGTCATAACCTACCTAAAAACAAGGGCGTGACTTCAACCAACTCAATACGTTTTTTTTCTTTTCATTAGCGCTATACGCTGGGAGCCACGCTTTAATACATGGTCTTATCTTTTTGAATTTCTTTAAGCTATTGAAGTAGCACCCTTGACGATGTAGATCTACTAGTTTAAAAGCATTAAAAAGACACGTGATCTCAGGGCTCCTTCCACACGTGACACAAGGCCCGGAGTTTTGTTGATGAAGGCAAAGGAGAAACAGAGCTGTTTGATTCCTCAGCCCCCTTTCTCCTTTGTATTGAGCTTTACCCTAAATTAGGGTAAAGTCGACTTAACTCCCTTAAACTATTACTCCAATGACAATTTATTCTCAAAATTATCAATTGTGACAATTTACCCTACAAACTACCAAAACAATAACAATGTACCCCCAATACTAGCAAAGTGATGAAATTACTACTATATAATTTTCAATAAGTCAAAAATATTCTTAATTTTTTTTTTAAAAAACATAAATTTTAGTATTTTTGTTTTTATTTTAGTAGGGTAGTTTCGTCATTTTGTTAAAAGTGGGACATACATTGTCATTGTGGACAAGAAGTGAAGTCATTAGGATGGTAGTTTTAGGGGGTTAAGTGAACTTTACCTAAAAAATTAATAATAATCTAAGCAAAAATAAATGCTTATCGTGGACAAATAAGTCCAATGTAGCAATACAATACAATACAATACAATACCAAAAAAAAAAAAAAAAAAAAAAAACTAGTCACATCTGCACTATTACTCCAAAAATGCTAATTAATTTGGAGTTTCTCTAAAATTCATTATAAAACTCAATTTCATCTAATAACTAGGCAATGTAGAATTTAATACCATGACAATCTTTATAAATTATTCACTCTATATTCACTACTTCTCATCTTCTCGATATGAGATGGAAGTGTTGCATCTTATATTTAAAATTTTCGTGGATTTAATTATTAATAGAGTTGTTGGAGATAGGTAAATATTTCAAAATAATAACAATAAAAGGATCGGAGGCGCAGACGTACACGTCGTCTCTCGCCTTATCTCCTCTGATTGAACTCAAACCACTTTAATTTGAGCTATTCAACCCATTTCAGAATCATATATATATATATATATATATATATATATATATATATCATAACGGTCCCTTTGGCGAAACAGATTAAACCAAACTAACCCAATGACATCTTCACACACGACCCAAACCCTCCTGGACTCAGCCCTTCCCTTCCCTTCCGGCCCTTCCCTTCCTCCGCAGCGAGCTTGAATCCATCCACAAGCACGGCTGCTAGTTTTCTTCAACACCTTGTCGAAGTATACCGTGTTCTCAAGATCTGGAAAGCGCGTGTGCCTTGGTGGCCTCTTCCTCCACTCAGCTAGCGTACTCCAAAGATCATCTTTTATTCCATTACTCACACTCCGAACTCGTCCAACACACCTTAATTAGCTTTCCGAGGTATATATGGTTGAGCAATGCCAAGGAGAAACAAACTGCAAGCAGCCTCTTCTTCCCCGGTGGTGGCATTAATTGATGCCCTATTGGATAACTTTGATGGCCCTGGCGATGGCAGGCTAGGGCTGTGGATGATGAATTCGATATCATATCGAGGATGGGAGCGGTGGTTTAAAGTTGTTGGGTCCAGTGTCTAGTGAGGTAAATGGCTTTCTTACTTCGTTTATCAAGAGCCCAATTAAATGTAGTGCATCTTCAGCCCATAACCCAGCTTCCTCGGCCATTTCCTAGTTTCTCATTCTGTGTTGTGGAAGTGGAACCAACCAAATGTCCAAATTGTCCAATGTCAACTACCTTTATCTCACTCAAACAGTACTCCCTACCTTTACTCAACCCCATGTTATTTCTTTTCTCAGTATTTTTTTGTTTCTTATGAATTCTAATTTTCGGTGTTAATGTGGGAGAGAGGCCAAAAAGAAGAGAATCTCAAAAGCTTCACATGCATGCTGTCCAAGTTTTTCAACCACGGCGGCTACTTGAAGCTTATGCTTGTCTGTCAATTGCCATTCCTACGGAAAAATGAAAACAAAATCCAACATAATTTTTTAGAAAACTTAACGGATTCAGTGAACATTAATTAATTAATGAGGGAGCCCGGCCCTTGCATTTGTTATAAGCTAAGCATTTGAAATCCAAAAAAAAAAAAAAAAAACCAGTTGCTTTTCGGACACTCCCTAGCTAGCATGAGTATGAGTAGGTTGTAATCAAATTCATAACACTCATGATAATTGATATGATGAACAAATTTTATGCAACATTTCTCACATAAATAGGGTCTAAGAACCTTTGAACATGAATAACAATCATTCTTCTTAGCTTCTTAATAAGTGTATATAGGAGGAGGACCCTCGATCTAGTGGTGGCCAGGGGGTCCTCAACTGCCCACCTTTAGGGGCTTTAGAGGAGCCTGGGGCCATGCCTTTAAAATCTTCAAGTTAAAGACTCCAGAATCCAAATTTCCAGTTGAGCAAAAAATTACTCCTAGTCAACATTGTCGATGGAGTCGGGCCAATTACCTTTCTTGCGCAATCAACGCAACCTAATCCATTCACTCAAATCTTGAATAACCAACAAAACCTGACAATATATAAAACATCCCCAATCACAATCATATATCATTATACTGCAAAGGAGACAGACGACTACAGTGTTCATATCCCACTAAAGTCTTGATGCCTCCATGCACCAACTTACTACCGGCTTCCCATCATTTTCAATCAAAGTTTACAAACATAAATTTGGTGTCAATGTCTTTTAAATAAGCCTCATAATTGTTAAAATAACTCCCGAAATCGACGTGAACTCAATATTAATAAACATTAATAGCAATGTCCACTAAAAAAAAAAAAAAAAAGAATCAGATTTGCTGATCATTTTCAATTCATTCACTGCTAATTAATTAATTAATATTTGAATGAAAAAGAAATGAAAAGAAAAAGAAAAAGGGCCTCAAAACTTGCTTTTTGGTGTCATATCATGTTTTAATTTTCAATAATTAGAAAAATAAGCTTCTTCTTTTTTGTAAGTAAAACCATATGATATATAGAATTAGTGGCCCGTGAGAGGGAGGAGTTTGTCTCTGCGCACTTTACAGCCCGTCAGTCAGCCGATAAAATTTGAAAGACGGGGAGGGGGGGGGTCACAACTCACACGCAAGGGTAATATTCCCTCCAGCTCATCAAACGACAAAGGCACAAACACCAAGAAATCAGGACCGTTAGATCTTTTCTTTCCAATTGCTTAATAACGGGCATATATTGTATGGTCCCACAGGACCACCAACCCTTAAGGCTGAAGGCTGGCCCCGCACAAGTGGAAGTGGTTGATTGATTTGGAATGCGATTAAGTAAAGAAATTTGATTAACTAGTCATTACCAAGATTTAACAAGGCAACCCCGTAACTGATTGACCTACTTTAGAGTTTAGACCAATCATAATGCCTACCCAACCCCCCCCCAAAACAAAAAAAATGTAACACTTTTATGCTTTGCTACTTCAACCAAGACACAAGGACAGATCAATAAGATAGAAATTATAAATGATTTAAAAAAAAAAATTTGTTAATACTATATTTTTATTTTATAATTAGTTAATAATATTGACGTGACATTTCAAAATAATTATTAATTTTTTTTTTATTTAAAAAAAAAAAAAATTAATCAAATGATTAGTTTGAAATGCAACATGATGAATATTTGATAAAATTATAGTATCTATTATTTCTCAGATTTAGAAATTACATTTTATCTTGCAATTATTTTACAATGCTGATGTAACTGTTTAAATCAACTTTTTTTACATTTATAAAAACCCAATTTTTAATTGCAACGGTCATACCAACGTTATAAAATAATTATCAATAATTATACAATAAACAAAAAAAATGATATATAAAATTACTCTTATTCTAGAATGGGACGTTACGCTGAGCATTTTCCAAAATGTGGGGAAGGGTGGGGAAGAGAAATTGCCGAAATAGAACTTGAGTCAACATGCATGAATAATTGTCTGACGGGACTTCTACCAAAATTCAACAATTTTGACTAATAGATTATATATATATTTTTTAAAATAGTATTTTAATGTGATATATAAAGTGAGAAATTTTTTCATGGTTTACATTAACAATATTTTTTGCTGGGAAAAGTATTTTGTGTTTTAAATTATTTGTTAATAATTTTGAGAAAAAAGTGTGTTTTTGTTTTGAAAAGGAAAAAACCTTGGAAGAATATAGCCAAATACAGCTATATTTTTCAGCCAAATTTACATCCTAATTAGTCACAATTACCTTTTAAGAAGTCGAGTGTGAGTACTCTAAATAGTCTCCAATTTAAGACAAATTAATCGGCCCTAACTAGACAAAACCAAGCGATCTTCCAAATAAGATAAAATGTCCCTAATCATATCCGTTGTAATTTCTATGACTATGCCCTTCCTTTTAGAGGAAAATATATGGTGGTGGTTTGTTTCACCATCTACCTCCGCAAATCAATGTAAACCATTCCTTTTAGTTGCCTACAACTTCAAGCAGAATAAACGGTCACAATTGTGGAAGATGGCGAGGTGTTAGTTAATCTTATCATCCCCCAACAAAATTAGCAAATGGGAAAGGATTATTACCGCAAGCAAATTATTAAGAATTAGAATTACAAATGTAAAAAAAATTATTTGTTGGAACAAGTGTTTTAATCGCAAGCTTAGGGACCGTCTCAAAGAATAGTAGGCACGTGCTGCTGAACATTTATGGATGGCTCCAAGTCCAACCAGACTGTAAAATAAATGATTGTTAAAAGCATGAAAGTTTTTGTGGAGGTTGATTTCGAAAAGGAAGTGGAATTTTGAAACTAGTGCGCTCCAACGTTCAAATGTAACTAGGACCCTCGTGAGCCATCAAACGGCTCGCAAATGTCCATGTGAATGTCTTTAAACTGATTTTACCACCCTCCCACTTCCCCCTTCCCCCTTCCCCTCCCAATCCAAAAATGTTTTTCCCTTTCATAAAAAAGCTTTTTTTTTTTTCTTTTTTCTTTTTGTTCCTATAAATAAGAGGGACATTTGTTAAGAGTTTTTGCAGACCTCCAACCAAATTATAATTGTCAGTCACACTTTCTCAGGTTTTCTACTATCTTTTTCATCATTATACCTTCCTTTAGACGTGAAGGAATAGAATAAACTCTCTCAATGCCTCCTTGCCAACTTTTACCACTTTTTTCATGATAGAATATAAATTTTTTCACAGTCAGTGTCTCCTTGTCAGATCCCAAGTCCCCTGGAAAATTTCCATATATTTTTCAGCAAATTTCCTGATCTAATCAAGAGTCAAGACCCACCTTCCAAAATGCAAAGCCTGAGATGGGTTTTCAATGTCTTGCTCATATTTTCATGCTTCCATATGTTTTCGGAGTCCCTACCTCAAACAATCTCAGAAACCCAAACTCCCCCAGTTTGCTCAGAAGCAGATAGAGCTGCTCTGCTCAGCTTCAAAGCCAGAATCTCCAACGACACCACTGACATTCTCTCTTCGTGGACTGGAAGCGACTGCTGTGATGGAGGCTGGGAGGGCGTAGAGTGTAATCCAGCTACAGGGAGGGTTACTAGTTTGCAGTTGCAGAGACCGGATAGGGATGCTAGCATTTTCATGAAGGGCACTCTCTCCCCTTCTCTCGGCAGTTTGCGCTTCTTGGAGGTAATGGCTATTAGTGGGATGAAACATATTAGAGGTCCGATTCCTGAGACCTTCTCAAATCTAACCCATCTCATCCAACTCATCCTAGAAGACAATTCCCTTGAAGGGAACATTCCTTCGGGTTTAGGTCATTTGTCCTTACTTCAGGGCCTCTCACTTAGTGGGAACCGTTTGAGGGGGCAGATTCCTTCAAGCCTAGGGAATCTCAGGAATCTTCAACTCTTAAATTTAGCAAGAAATTTCCTGAGTGGTCCAATCCCACCCACTTTCAAAAACTTCCAAGCTCTCCAGTCTTTGGACCTTAGCTTCAATATCTTATCTGGGCTACTCCCAGATTCTCTCGGGCAATTCAAAAACCTCACCCTTATCGACCTCTCTAATAACCAGTTCTCGGGGCAGATGCCTATTTCCCTCTTCAACTTACCCAGTCTATTGGACTTGTCTTTGAGCAATAACCAACTCACAGGTCAAATCCCAGACCAGATAGGGGACCTCAAATCCCTTACCACTCTGCAATTGAGTGCTAATCGGTTCACGGGTCATATTCCAGGATCCATTTCAAGATTACAGAGCCTTTGGAACCTTAATTTATCTCGAAATGGACTCTCGGATCCTTTGCCAGATACCCTTGGCAGGGGCATACATTCTTTGCTGTCTATAGACCTGTCTTACAACAACCTCAGTTTAGGAACGGTTCCTGATTGGATCAGAAGCAGACAACTTCGAGCTGTCCATCTAGCTGGCTGTAAACTCAGAGGAACCCTTCCGAGCTTTCCAAAACCTGATTCCCTCAACTCCATTGACCTATCTGACAACTATTTCACGGATGGTTTTTCTAATTTCTTTGCAAATCTGTCGAGTTTGGAAAAACTCAAGCTCTCCAACAACCAGTTGAAGTCAGATCTTTCAGAAATCAGATTGCAAGAGGGGCTCTCTTCTATCGATCTTCACTCAAATCAACTTACCGGGTCTCTCTCAAGGATCTTGAATAACAAAACAAGCAGCTTTTTGGAGGTTATAGATGTGTCTGGCAATCAGATAACAGGCAGCATTCCTGAATTTGGGGAAGGCTTAAACTTGAAAGTGCTCAATTTAGCAAGCAACAGGATTGCGACCCACATCCCCAGTTCAATTTCAAACCTTATTGAACTTGAAAGGTTGGATGTTTCGAGGAATCAAATTACAGGCACCGTTCCTACAGGTTTAGGCATGTTGCTAAAACTTCAATGGCTTGATCTGTCCATCAATGGGCTAACAGGAAGAATCCCAAATAGCTTGTTGGGGATTGAAGATCTAAGGCATGCAAACTTCAGAGCAAACAGACTCTGTGGAGAGATACCGCAAGGGAGGCCATATAATATCTTCCCTGCAGCCGCTTATGCCCACAATCTGTGCTTGTGTGGCAAACCCCTGCCACCATGCAGGGAAAAGAAACAAGGGAATATGGGCCAGTGAGATGCTGACTCGGTTTGTTCTATGAGCTATGCTCATGACATATGAGCATTATCATAAAGGAGAAGAGGAAATAGGTTCTGCATTCTGCAACAGTTAGTCTATTTATTCTAGCATTCATCTTCTTACAGTTCATTATTACTATTACTTAATAGAAATAATGATTTTATTATCAATTTCTCTTGATTTTATCATCTCAAAATTAGTAAGTTTTCCTTTTCTCAATATCTTAAAATAGACAAAACTTTCCACAAGTAAAAATTTTGCACATCTTCAATTCCCTAACATTTGTTCCATGTAGCAAACTATATCAGGTTTTTTCTTTCCTATTTCAAACCAAAACATTGTCAACACTGGCTCATCAATTTGGGACATCTAACATTACAGGTATAATAATAACTATACCATTTGCTAAAGGAAATCCCAAGAATACAAAAAATCAAAAATGAAAACATCTCAAAAGCAACTTCAGTAACCATCCCAAGCATCCTCTCTAAAGAATCTACCTCAACCTTCCATTGCATCTAGTCAAAGCAAATTAATGTGATCCATATTCAATAAGAGTTACAAGCATTCCACAACCAATACTGTTTTACTCATTGTAATTTGTAACTAGTCAATTGGCAAATCAAATAAGATGAAAGCCATCAGAACTACCAAGTCATAACATGGAAATGATTTGAACGAAATGCTTAACAAGTTTAGGAATTAACATTCTAATAAGAAATACACAGGATGCCCGAAAACCAAGAAACCATATTGCTTTTCAGAAAGTTCCTGGCATCTACACCTGAAACCACTAAACTAAACCAGATCCAAAATTTACAAGAGACAAGAAAATAATCATCAGACATGAAAAGTCAGTAAGCAATCTGTCCTACTCTCCATCAGATGCTACTTCCCCTTCCACTTCAACTTCCTTTTCTTCCACTTCAACTTCTTTCTCTTCCACTTCAACTTCCTTCTCTTCCACTTCAACTTCCTTCTCTTCCACTTCCACTTCCACTTCCCTCTCTGAACCTTCATCACCCTGAATAAGAACAAAGAAGCAATAGACTTTCAGAACAAAACCAACACAAATCTGAAAACAGCAACGCAAAGAAACAACGTTCACAGTATCTAAAAACAATGGCTTACGTCTTCATCTTCAGCATTGTCACTCTGCAAGGCCTTGTCATACTCTGCCTTAAGCTCAGAAGCTTTATCCACATACACTTTCTTCTCCTACAAACCAATTAATGCCCATAGGGTCAGAATAACACAACCCATCTAACCCAACAATCAACTTTGAAGAGACAACGAGAGTAATTCGAAACTCACTTCATCACTCAAGGATTTCCACTTCTCACCACCCTCCTTCGCGACCTAAGTTTCATGGTCCAACACAAATTAAGAAACTGACCCAAAATTTAATTACCAAATGAAATCAAATAATACACCAAAGATTTGTACCGTTTTAACATCCTTGTTCCCGGGATGTGCTTCCTTGTACTCCTTTCTAAAATCGTCCCTGAAACGCACGTAAGAAACATCCTCTCAACATACGCATCAAACAAAGCATTAAAATAAAACAAAAAGTATGACCAAGTGTAAAAGAGAGAGCGAGAGGGGGAGGCCGTACATGAAGATAAAGAAAGCAGTGGGAGGACGCTTGCGCTTGTTGGGATCCTTGCCCTTCTTCACGGTTTTTGCTCTCTTTGTTTTTGGCTCTGTGGCACTTGATTTCTTCCTGCCAAACAAAAAATCCAAAAACCAAAAGCACAAAAATGTTAATGCCCCAACCCGCAGAAGCGCATACACGTACACACGAAACCGAACAGATCTATTACCTCTCTGCAGGCTTCTTGAGCTCGGAGGACATCTCCACAACCTGGGCTTCTGAGCCGGAGAATAAAAAAAATTTAGTTTATAAATCACATGAAGATTGGTTCCTTGCCATTTAGACGGAAGGGAACAAAGATGAATTTGAGACCTACCGAGATTCAATTTGATCTTAGCATCGAGGGTGCAGCTGTGCATGCTAATGAGTGCCACCGGCACATCCTTTCTGCACTCTTCACTGCGTATACCCAAAACCCAAATCACATATCCATCAATCAAATCAAATAACCCATCCAAGGGCAGTAATGTAACATAGAGAACCATGTACAGAAAACAGATGGAGAGAGAGAGAGAGAGAGAGAGAGAACCATCGGGCAAAAGCGCTGCCATCCTTGGCTCGAAGAAGAGAAGCAGATGCAGCCTGGGCATCGGACGACGCCTCCACTCTCTTCCTCCCCTTTACTCCACCACCAGCCATTTCGCCTTCTTCGATTTTCACGCACAACACACAAGCGCACTCTAGGACTAGGAGATATAAATGCAGCGCCTGGCGAAAGAGGGAAATTTGCCAAATCCTTTTTGTGTTTTCCCGGGGAGTCTTTTGGCTTCCCGCCTTCTTTCCATTCCTTTCTTTTCATTTTCATTCTCGCGCGCTCAATCCCATTCCAACCCGGGCCCGCAACCCGACTCGTTTTATTGCATGTAAAACTCCTAATTATAGGTATTTTTTTTTTTTTTTTACATGTCCACGCTAAAAATAAGGAAAGGAATTCAAATTAGTGATTTTCGCTTCATAAGGCGTGATTCACAGCCGATTGAGCTATCATTTAGGGACTAATTATGGGTAATTGAGAGTATTTGAATGTTCAAATTCTATCATTTAACTTTATTTAGAATATGCATTGAGCTCCAATGTATCACCAAATTATATAATTTGTTTAAACTTTAATTATTTATTTTTCAAATGAATTCACGTTTATTTAATTAACTTATTTATACCTTATATAAAGTAAATATTATCATTGTTTATTTTTTGGTAAATTTATGCTAATTATTAATTAAATAATTATTGCTAATATTTTATTATTTACGTTAATTAATTTGAATCTTAAATAATCTAATCTAAAGTTTATATGTATGTTTTATAATATGTTTTATAATCTCAAGTTTTATAAATTCACACACACGCGCACACACATATATATATATACATATATATCAAGATTCATAATAATAATAATTTAAACTATATCTATTATATTACAAAGAGAAATCGTCTTTGTATCTCTCTCCTTGTACCCTTGAATTCACAAGTACCGACGGAGGACAAGAAGGCTGTGTTTGGCAATGGAATGGAAAAAGGAAGTAGAACAATACTGTATCAGATTTGATTGATATAAGAGAAAAAAGTAATAATGTTTTGTATAAAAAAATGAAAAAATTTGTTTTATAGTGATTTTTTTTATTTGAATAGTAATAAAAAATGATTGATGTGATGTAAAAAATAAGAATGTTGGGATTGATTTTGATAATAATTTTTTAGGTTTTTGGGTCCAGTCAGGTCCAGCCATTTGCCAAACACAACCGAAATTACCCAACCTCATACGTTACTTAAGATGCTCTAATTATAAAATTAAAATACTACTAAAAAAATGAAATTATATGAGCTGATATGAGTCGAGCTATTTTATACGAGTATACCTTGTTTAATAGTTGAACATAATTTTGTGTTTACGACTGATTCATTTATTGAACAAATCCAATCCAAGTCAAGTTTATATGAATAGGTACCAAGCAGGTTGTTCAACTGACTTGTTCATTTACAATCCTACTCCTAATTGGAGTTGTTTTAAACTTTGATGTCTTATTTTTCTTATTCTTTTTGTTTTTTGAGGTAGTTTAATGTGAGTGCAAATTGTGTTAGATTTGAGGGATAAAGACTCCTTTAGTACATGTGGTAAGATCGTTTATCAAATGGACCCATCAATTTCAAGAACAATCACATATGGTAACGTTGAACATCAAATAAACATAAAATGATACTTCTGTTCATATAATTAATGGTGATCAATGTCAACGTCTTTCAGAACATGATATATGTCCATATGCCTCATCAATATTATTTTAAAAAATTAAAATTATTTGTAGTGAGGAGATAAAACATTTGTTCAAATTAAAATTATTAAGTTAATTATATATACATTTTTAGACTTAAAAATTATACTTAATCTTTCATTCACACGTATTGAGATAAGAAATTATGATTCCACCCCACTACGACGGTTTTGTTACATGCAATATAGTATATTCACTGTCGGGTCTTAGGTATTTTTGATAGTAAAACTCTCTTGGTATAAAAGAATATTGTAAATTTGAAATGAATAAAAAGTTTTCAATTTTTCCGCATTAATGATTTTTATTGCCCTAAGAATATTAAAAAAAAAAAAGAAAAGGGTTAATAATTTTTTTGGTACTTAAGTTTGCATTTTTTTTATTTTTTCCTCAATGAGTTTTAAAACTGTACAAATCTAGTACTCAACCTATGAGAAAAGATAGAATTAGTATCTCTATCAGTTCAGTCAACAAAATTAGTACGTGTCACTCCCATAATACGCCACGTGGCGTAAAAAAAAAAAAAAAATGGGGATGGCTCATTTGGGGGTGGCTTGGCCACCCTCATGGAGCCAAGGGGGTGGCTCGACTCGACCACCACCATCCAGGCCACCCCTAAAATTTTTTCTTTTTATTTTTAATTTTCTATGTTACGTGGTGTATTATGGGAATGACATATGCTAATGTCATTGACTGAACTGATAGAGATATTAATTTTATATTTTTTCATAAGTTGAGTACTAAATTTGCATCATTTTAAAAGTCAAGGAGAAAAAAAAAAAAAAAAAAAGTGCAAACTTCATTACCAAAAAAAAAGTTATTAAAAAAAAGGGGGTTGTATATTGTGAATGTCTGAGCTCGCGCCCTTTTAATTTACTCAAATTACCCCTTATTTTATTAGGGCACAAGAAAGAATCCAATACAGTGTCGGAGTAGTCTGGCTGGTAGCTCATCTTCAGCTGCACCATGGACCCGTTTGGGTTCGCGGTGAGTGGGAAATCAAATGGGCAGACCCTCCTCAACCCAAGCGCGGATGGGTGAGACCCATTTTGTAGTTTGGTGTTTAAGGACCCGTACCTGGAAACTTCCACCAAGTTACCCAAGCCAAAGGCGCCTCTTCGTACGGCCTGGGAGAGAACACCCAACCACACGGGATCAAACTCTATCCCTGTGATCCTTACACTTTGTACACCACTGGTGTTTCGGCCATCAAACGTAAAGAAAAAGTAGAGGAAGAAGAACGTGTCAAATCAATTTTAGTAGTAGTAGAAGAAGAAAGTGATGCATTGTTAGCTTGAAGAGAAATGGCCTGGAGATTCAGGCTTCTTTTTGCGATTTCACTATTGCTTATGCTTTTAGGTACGTGCTTGATAATCTTAGGCTCTTCTGCATCAATCTCTTTCAAATATTGTTCTTGGGTTATAATGAGTGTTCTGTTTTCTTACTTTTTGAACAATTTTGAGGTGGAGTTTCTCTGTCTTCATGGGATTCATTTGTTTTGTGTTAATCAGATCTTGATTCTCTGTAATGGGATTGATCTCCGACTCTCAATAATAACTGGGCCTTTCTTATGAAAGCCAATCTACATTTTGAATAGGGTTGAACCTAACAAGCCCCAGACTAATTAGGTTGCGCGTCCTGCCCCTTTCTCCCAAAGACTACTTCCTCCTAAAAAAGTGAATCAAAATGCTAAAATTCTCGAGGTGTTCAAGCAAGTTAAAGTGAACATACCCCTTTTGGATGTGCTAAAACAACTTTCTTCATATGCTAAGTTTTTTAAGATTCGTGGATGGTTAAGTTGTTAAGTGTAACTTAAAGTACAAGAGAAGGCATTTTGGACTGAACAAGTGACTGCAATCATTCAAAACAACGCACCTTCTAAGTATAAAGATCCAGGTCGTCCCTCTCTTTCACGTGTGATTGGTAATTCCAAAATAGAGTAAGCTTTGCTTGATCTTGGGGCTAATGTGAATCATTTGCCATATTCAATGCATGTTAACTTAGGGCTAGGGAGTTAAAAGCCACTTCCATAGCTTTGCAAATTGTCGACTGATCTGTAAAAATTCTCAGGTGTTGTTTAGGATGTGTTGGTCCTAGTGTACAAATCTTACCTTTCAATTGATTTTCTTGTCTTGGACGCACTGTTTTGAATGCTGGTTCACAGATTCCTGTAATTTTTGAACGCCCATTACTTGATACTTTCAATGCTTTGATCAATTGTAGGACTCACGTCTTTAAATCATCCTTTGACAATATGACCCTAGAGTTGAATATTTTCAATGCATGCAAAGAACCTAGGGAAGATGGGGGATGTCCGTGAACTGAACTTGGTTGAGATATATAGTTGAGCTAGATCACTTTATTGTCTTGTTTTTCTAATCCTTTAGAATCTTGCTTGGCTAATTCTTGTGATTTCATTCTTTGTGAGGTACTATTTGCACATAGATTAGAGCCGCAGGGGTGGAACCAAACATTTAATAATATGGGGACAAAATTGAAAAAAAATAAAAATTTGGGGGAACATTTCATAAAAAATCATAAATTTTAGTGGCAATTTTAAAATTTTTTCCACCCCTGAATTTAGAGGTGAACACATGGAGGCCTATGTTTGGAGAACCGTTGCCATCGAGTGAGAAGGTGACCAATGTGAAGTTGAAACTCTTTTCAGCAGCACGCAGGTATGCACATTTAGGATCCAAGCTTGACTTTTCGGTGGTAAGCCCTTCTAAACTCGATGCTTTGCAAGGAGGTAAGTCGCATGATCTTTTGAATGAGTACAAAAGTGTGATTGGCTGGAACATTGGTAAGAAAAAGAGGATGAAGTGAGAGAATCGTGTCTGTATGATGTGCCAAGCATTTAGTGTTAGTGTTAGAGTAGTAGTTAGGTTATGCCTGCTGTTTTTGTTATTTTTGTTTTCTAATCCCTTTTGCAGGTGTTAAAAGTATTTAGTTTATGTTTATCACCTTGAGGTACCCTCCAAAATCTTTTAACTCTTTGTTCATTTTCTTTCTTTATATTGAGGATAATGTAAATTTTAGGTTGGGGGGAGGGTGCTTGAGATGAATTGCATGTTATTTTTGTTCTATGTTAGTGTGTTTTTAATCCAATTTTCAAAAGTTTTGTTGCTTTGGCATGAGTTTTAAGCTTGAAGTTCATTATGCTGCTTCTTTCTAAAGAACACTGTTTTTCAAGCAAGTTGCTTGAACTATGAAATTTGTAGACTAATTCCTTCATTTCCAGGAACCCTTTTATTGTAGTCTGTGACTCAAGAGACCCAAAAGCCAATTCCTTGGAAGGTGAACATGGAAATTTCTCAAAATTAAGTTCGTCTGCTGTTGACCCAAAACATGAATTTTTTTGAAGCCTTTAGATTGGGTGTTAGGAAGTCATGTTTGCTAGATGACAACCAATAGATCACATTTACAGTGTCATGTATATAGCTGCTGGTTTCTTTAGGAGCTCTCTATATTTGCAAATGGCAATTCTATTGGGCAGTTCTGCTAAATGTGTTTCTGCTGATGTTATATACTGAATATTTACTAAAAAAGACCAAAGAAGGAAAGAAAATATATGGTATTCCATATATATGGAATATGTATTCTCATAAAATATTAACCGTACATTTTCTTCTTTTTGTTTGGTTTTTATTAGGCATCCTAGGGATGGAGAGCAAATCACTTGAATTTGTTAATAATTTTCTTTTCTTTCTTTTTTTTCAATTTTTGGAAATTACTTGAAAATTGAGATGATGAATAGGACTAATTTTGTGGCAGGAAATGAGAAACATTCAAATATCTCCACTTGAGAATACTTAAATGTTTAGGAGGAGATGCAGGATTTAATTATGTTGCAAGAGTTAAGGGATGGAATCTTTAGTCCGGTGTTGGGGATGAAATCGTCGTGTGAAACTGACTACATTCACATTTAGGCCTTCCAGCTCAATTAATCGCAAAGTTAGTTATAGCCTTATAGCCTTATAGGGGACGAATCAAAGCGACGACTGTAGCAAGAGGCTAAACGACAACAAAAAGAGAAAATAGGCTGAGGCAACAACTTTTATAATACATAGCATCTTGCGGCAAAACTTCATTCTCACAGAAACAGTGAATAGTATGCCTACCATTTGTAATGAAAGACAATTTAAAGTTTATCTAGAAATGGATACTTGAAAACATTGAATAACATTTCTTATGTAGCAATTAGTAAACAACATGTGTCGATGCAAATAGTTACTCTTGACATGTTGCTAATTTATCATAATTAGTAAGTAACAACACATTTAGTAATGAGAGTATTCACATTGGACTCCTCAAATTTTCTTATTTTTAGTTAATAAATTACTTAAATTACCTTCTTCTTTTTTTAAGAACAAAAATAATAATAATTTTAGCTACCAATTTTTCCAAATAACTTACATCATCATTGGTCAATTTTAGCTGTCAACTTAATTTTATTATTTCAATTAAATATTTTTCTTTATGAAAGCAACTACATTTCAAAGACATTTACGTATCGTATGAGGGAAAAGAATGCTATACATAAGGTTTGGGGTAATGGGGGATAATGAGTTGTTGATGTATAACATATTTACTTCTTGTGAGGGGTCAAAAATTATTTCATAAAACTAAGTAGCTGGTTAGACGGTAACTACATTTTCCACCCAAAATTTGCATTCCAGGTAGCCAAAGGTTATTTTAGTTAGCTAGGTGTGAATGATCTTTTAGGGAACACAATTGTGATTGCTAAAATTAGATTTTTAGTGACAAGTCTTGTTGGTGTTGTTGTTGTTAAAAGTGTTTTTAGAAACAACTAACTTGGATTTGTTGTTACTATTCACGAGTAAGCATCGACAGTACGTAGACAGTTTGTTTTTGTAACAATTATTGTCGTTATTTTTTATTTGCATAAAGGTTAGGTAGTTGGAGGTGGACCACTTGCATGATGCATCAGTGCATCACGGCCGGGTATCATTCTGGAACATAAAGAAGCCGGAGAAAGACGAACAAAATCAAACAGAAAACGGAGAAACAGTTAATAAAATCCCGGTAATTATGAGACAATGAAAGCACATCGCGGACCAAGTTCAGAACTTTGTCTTCCTCGTCTTTAATTACCACATAAAGCAACTTCTGCGATCTGCCATGAAATGCTTTCCCAACAGTATTGATAATTGACGGTCGGAATTCAACAAGCATCTCTAGCTCTCGCTCCCTCATTTCTAATATATATATATGATTTACGCTTGAAACCGCGGTTGAGTCTTGATGATTTTCAAACTTGCCCCGGCCCGTCTACCAATATTTAAAGAAGGGACAGATTCATTTTGATATATATATTATATAGGGAGGATTAATTAATTGCAAGTATATACATATATAAAACATGCATACGATCGAAACTCATCATACTTGGAATTGAGTTGATCAACTCTACTTACGTACATACATTGTCTATTACATCAAACAGCGGATAATTAAAGATCAGATAACATATATTATAAGCAATAAGAAAGCAAAGAGAGAGAGAGAAAGAAAAAAGGAGCAAAAACCTCCTCTTCTTCTTCTTCTTCTTCATGAATGATCATCATCATCTTACAGTAGTTCTCTGATTAACATAAGAAACCGAAATTTCCGTTATCAAAGTTGAGAGCATAACTGAAGGGATCATAGTGGAAGCTGAACCTCTTCTGGTGCTTGGCCCTGGCCTTCACTTGTCTTCTAATCTCTGCTCTAACTCTCCAAAACAGACTCCTCAATTTCCTCTTCCCGCACATGGCCACCACGTTCGGATCAAAGCAAAACCCAATCACACCCATTTCTTCCAAACGCCAAAACAGCAAAGCAAAGAAGAAGAAGAAGAAGAAGAAGAAGTAGTAGTATTGGGGAGTGGTTTGAGAGGAAGGGGGCCGCGGGGGGTTTTAAGCTAAAAAAAAAAATAGTTTGTGTGCATGTGTGCGGCAGGAACAGAGACAGACTGCTTTATATGTCTATATGCATTGTGCGGTCGCTCTTGAGAAGTCTACGGTGCTGTCTGTCTGAAAGGGTATACGAGGGAGGGGATAGGAGGTCGCAGGGTCACATGGGTAAGAGAGACTGTACTCTACTCACTGCACCAAAATTGTCCAAGTCAAATAACACATGTACATGTACACACCACACACACACATAAATTAAGGAAAAAAGGAAAACTTTCAAGAGAAGATACTGCCCAATACCCATGACAAAATATAGAAAAAGTTCGCTTTTTTTGAGGCTTTGATGGACAGATGATTAGATATGTTCTTTTGTACTTTTTTTATTTTTTATTTTTATTTTTTATCTACGAATTTAATAATGCTGAAATAAACAATATTACTCTTTTAATAATAATAAATATATCTGATCCCTTCTGTTCTCTCAGTTAGAAAACGACGGGACGACAAGCATGCATGCTATCATCTCTAAGGTCAATTGGCCTTCAGGACTAGGAGCAACATTGTTTTGTTTGTCTCAGACAACAAACATTCATTTCTTACCTTCCTACTCGTCCTTTTTTCTTTAAAAAAAAAAAAAAAAAAATAGTTTACGATTATAAACACATTATTATGTTGATTGATCCAAGAAAAGAGAGTTGAATGCTATTATCTACGACCAATTAAATGAGGGATGGTGTTGAGTGATGATATGGTGAATTTGCCTAGGACAGCTCAAATTCCGGATTAAATGTGGGGGTGGGGGGGAGGAATCAGATGGACCTGCCAGGACCACTACCAGCGGCAATTGGTAACCCGATTGAGGCGTCACTTTCAGCTTTTTTGGCCTCTCTGCCTGCGGGCTTGGTGGGGAAATAAATGGATACAAAGCGGGTGAAATATGATGGAATATATATATATATATATGCTCTAAATTCTATAATTTTGCTTGCTACTTCATTCTTTCTTTCTATTTAGTTTTTAGTTTGTAATTTCGTGGGATGCAGGTAAAACCATCCTTCATATTAATTTGGGATACATTAATGAGTGGTAGGGTCCCAATGATAATTATTGAATTATGATGGGGCCTAATTTGTAAGCAAACATTGATTACGCCTGACATTAAAGTAAAAGTCTATAAATTTCCATCTAATTAATTATTAATTATTTAGCCCATCCTTGCTGCAGGCAGAAGTAACAGTGGAGGTTTCCGTTAAATAACTCATCCCTTTCTTCACACGTACGTGCTTACTCTAAACCATCCCACTTTAACAGTGAATTTAATGAAATTTGCCTTTCCGTATCATTGAAGAATGAAGAGGCTATAACGACTTTTTCATTGGTGGCAGTAATTTCCCTGCCAAGTTCAATCAATTTTCTTCGTATTTTTTGTCCACATCTGGATTTTTTTCTTTTTCTTTTTGTTGAAAAAGTATTTAAAATTGCTTCCTATCTTTATGTTATTTCTAAACCAAAATATATATATATATATATATATATATATATATACATTCTGAAAAGGTTTTTGTCGAACAAATATATTTATTTCAGAGATTTTCACGTACGTGTGGCTCCAAATACTTCGTTGCCAGTAGTCAAACAAAATGGTACTAATGTGGACAATTTTTATTTTTAATTTTTTAATTTTTATTATTCTTCATAATAATTTGTTTTTTCAACGGACAGAAGGTTATTTGACTTACTTCGACCTTGAAAAAGGTGGGTCAAGTAGTTTTCGTAGATTTAAATGCAAAGGGCATTTGTGGAACGTGGAGGGCAACCCCACCCCACCCGACCCCTTAAAGCAAGGGTGCAGGGTGCGGCAGGAGTAAGGAGGATCCGTCGCTTTAGGGGTATGTCCCAACTTGATGGATATCATGTGTAGTTTCAAAAGTTTTCTTTTTTTTTTTCTCTCTGTCAATTTTGTGCTTTTGACAAACAGTGTAAAAAGTAAGCTGTCTCTACTATTTCAACTTTTACCTGACAAGAACCACGAGGGCCTTGAACCTGCTTTGGCACAGGGTTTAGTGTTGTGACTCAGTTTTCACTGTCATCCCAGGTGTTATTTTGTATGCATATATATGTACTGTTCCTCGGCGCCACTTGTACTTTGTGGTTGCTTTTGGTGGGTTTCAACTTTCAAGCAGCAACTAGCAAGGATTCAAACTCTTAAGACTAGAGCTACCCATTTGATTCCAGGCTTTAAGTTCTCAGTGATCATAAACTAAGATTTTTAAAAATACAATTCAACCTTTACTAAAATTGCAGTTTAACTTTTAAAACCACAATTTTTTTTTTATTATTATTTTTTTTAAAAAAAGAAGCTTGTGTGACATCCAAATGAAGATTCTCTATTTTTTTTTGCTTGGTATTTTAATCCCAACATTAGTTTGAAATTCAACAGTTATCAATCTTTACCACTCTTAACATTCAACCGTTTGAGTATCTCTAAAAAAAAAAGCAAATTTCTAATAATAGTCAAATCCGAGTATTATGAGTGCTTTTTCGTCTCAAGTATAATATGCAACTTTTTTTTCTATCTACTGTAAACAGTAAATAGGTTGATTAGCCTATTCACTATTTACACTATAAACTTTGTTTATTATTTGTTTTCTCACACTTTCTTTTTTTTACTTTATCTCCCCTTTCTTTCACACAAAATAATATTTAAAAAATAAAAATAAAAAATGTTGGAGTGTGTATGAAAAAAATGAGTAGTTAAAGTAAAAATTTATACTTTTTTAAATAGTTATTAAACCTACTTCTACGGGAGATGCTCTTGCAACATTTATTGATATTTTGTAAGCGATAACTGTTGGGTTTCAAAGAAATCCTTAAATCATCATCTCTCATGCCAAACCATTGAAGAGTTATGAAGATCTAATTCTATCTTGGCCCATCATAATAAAATGAACTAAAATGTGCCTTTAAATTAATCTCTACACATAGGGTTTAGCCCACACCATTTTAATCTACCTGCATAACAAAAATTGTCAATAATGACCCTGCAGTCATATTACTTGCATTAATCAAGCTTAATAGGCCTTACTCACGTCACTCTCCAATTCATTTAAATTAAATAATATCAAGTTATTTATATTTGAGAAGTATTTTTGTCCTCTAAAAAAGTATAAAGATAAAAATACATTTCTAATGTAATTATGGAGAGGATCTTGTTCGTTCACACATACCTTATTTGACAATATTAAATGTACAATTATATAATCTCTGTTTAAAAAAATAAAATAAAATAAAAATTCTAACAGTAACCAAACCCACCAAATTTGCGTCTCTTGATCTTGAATTTGGTGGGTTGAACTTGAGACCAAGGAAGCCATGTAAGAGTTTGTTCCGATACTTTATACACGGGAGTGTACCAACTACCAACTGCCGACTGCCAAATATCTTCCACCAATAATTAGTTGGGCTTAAATGGCGGCCCATGCCCTTTGCCAATCGAAGCCCAGCTTCATTTATTGTGATTCTATAAAAAGGCTCGCACGTTTTACATTCCCAGTTGCAAATTAAGTTTGCACTGATTTTTCCGTGCCATTTATGTTAAATATATATATATATATATGTTGAGCATCCTGCATTTTAGCGGATTTTGATTTTTGAACACCTAGGTTAAAAATATAAATTATAAAGGCAAGAATCAAGATCAACTATAATAATGTTTCAATTTTGTTATAAATGCTATTACTTGAGTCATTATGATTGCTATCAGATTTTAATTATTATTAAATTTTAATTTAATGATAATTTTTAAAGACAAATCGCATATGAAGAGACAAGAAAAAGACAAACATGTTTTTGTAATAAAACTATGAAAGAAGTGAGAAGCGTGTAGTAGTGTCACTTGCTAAGGAAACCCATGATTGAGTTAAACACCTCCAACTCAACTTATGTCAATTGTTTTATAACTTTTTTGAAAAAGCAAAAGAAAGTTGACTATTTATAATTGCGTCTTCATATATTTTGGCTAATAAAAAATTGACCCTAGCTCCTTATGGAAATCAAAAAAAAAAATAGTCCTCCTTTACAGAAAGCACAAACAAATACCGTCCGAATAAAAGTAAAAAAAAAAAAAGAAAAAAGAAAAAAGAAAAAAGAAAAGGAGAAAGAATTGCTTATTATTTTGTGCTAAACTCATAATTATGCTAGATCTCCTTCCTTGTTTCAAACGCTACCGTTGGGTCTCTTGCTCTCTCTGATTCGGTTGACTGCAAACCCTATGAACAGCTGAGAACAACAATGAGGGCCGGCAATTACTCAGGTAGGGTTTTCTCTCTCCCCCTTCTACTTCGTTCCCTTATCAATTACCTAATCACTCTTTAAGTTTTTCTTGTTATCTTTGCCTTTTTACGCGATTACTCTCCTACTATAGTTCAATGTCCATTTCAAATTCCTAAATTTGGAAGCTTTTTCTTACCAGTTACTGTCCTTTGCACTCAATTTTTAGCTCTTCGTTGCCTTGTCTTTGGAATATATTGCCTTCCTTTTTTCTTTTTTGATTAATGGGTAAGTTTCATTTTTTTTTTCTTTGACACAAGATAAATATAGTGCCTTTTTCTTCAAATTTTGAGGGCTTGTATGCAATTTTCTTGGTGATTAACGTTTGCGTGATGGGTGTGGTTGATTATTCAATTTTATTACCATAGATAGAAATTCAATTAGTACCCCTTCTCGGATGATCAGGTTGAGAGAGTTCGAGTGTTTGCAGTAGGGTTTGGTTGGATTCGATGAAAATGTTACTCCAATTTCTTGAGGAGTTCCGAGTTGAACTCTTTTTTTTTTTGGCATTCTTGTTGACTGAATAACTTGTGCACGACAACGGTTGCAGACACGTGGCTTAATAATCTAATGCTGGTTTTGTAATTGCCAAGCCAAGTTTGAAACTTTGAGATTTCTCTCTCTCTCCCTCTCCCCACCCCTCCCCCAAATGGACTCTTCGTGGTCTTGTGAGCTTGCAATGAAATGGTGGCCTTGTGTATCTAATGCCTTTGCGTGCTTTCTCTTTGCAATCCCTTTGTCCTTTTAATTTTCAAAATTTTGAGTTAATGTTATACTACATCGTAGCTACATTTTATTTGATGTAGTAACAAGCTTTCACATTTGTAAGACTTGAAGCATTTTTCTTGATTACAGCTTGTTATGAGTTTGATTGACTGTGCACACTTTTTCCTCATACAGAAAGGAAAAAGAGAAGTGAATTTTCTTGACGACCTTCTTTTGCTTGATGATCAACTAAGAACACAACTGAAAACTCGCTTTTAAGGTAGTGAGAAGCTTGCACCATCATTTACTTTGATGGTGGCAGAATTTTGACAACCTTCCCTCGGTGACTACAGGTTAAATGCGTATCCTGATACTTATCTTGTACCAGCTTATTCTGTGGATGTTATCTATGTATAAAGGATGAAGAGATGGTCGATCATCTTTTTGTTTGTTTGTTTTTTTTTTTTTCTTTCTTTTTCTCCCTCCTTTTTTCCCCGCTTCCTATCATTGCAGGATAGTTTTTGAAATGTGGTCGCTTTTTCCCATCTAATTTAATGATCGATGGCAAAGTTTAAAGTAGAGACAGTTTCTTGTTGGATGGAGGTTTTATATGGGAGTGGAAGGGAAATTCTGGAGAGCAGTCCCACCTTTGTCTTGTTTACTGTATGTGGAAGGAGAGGATTAGGCACAATTTTTTTAGAGGGAGAGTACATTCCTATCTATAAGTCTAAACATGTGTTCTTAAATCTTAATTGTTCTAAATGTAATTTTATTCGTAAATGATACGTTACGTATATGGAATAAGGGAAGCAAATCATTATATATCTACTATTTAATAGTATTTTTGGAACAAACAAAATCATTGTTTAAATGAAGAGGTTGTCTTTATCAAGATAAATGAAATGAAAAAAATAATATAATTAAGCTGGTTTTGTAGTCTTGAGGTGTTTTTCAACCTAAGAGAGGTTTTTAAAAACAAAGGCCTTTTTTGTTAACGTCTTCTTCTTCTTCTTCTTCTTTTTTTTTTTTTTTTAATTAATTAATTAATTTGTTTTTTATGTTTGCAATTTAAAGATATTAACAAACAACCCAAACACAAAACCCTCATCCAAACATAAAAGTTATCAAAAAATAAAAAATAAAACACTTATCAAAAAAAACATAAAAGTTGTTTTCACCTTTATGTCACATCATAATACTTTTTTCAAACCAAAAATGAAAAACATCCCCAAAACACATTAACAAGCATACCCTAAGATTCTTTGAAAGTGTGTTGATGCAATTCTTAGCTATGTAATCAGTTGAATACAATGATTGTATACCCTTTCTTAATCTATGATGAGTAGTTTATTGATGGTCCAAATGATATTATATGTTTCTTGCTCAGTAGTGTATTGACTATACTTCTTTTTGCATACAAAGTAGTGTACTAATTATATGTATCAGTATTCATGTAGTTTATAATCACATGTTTAAAATGATATCTGAATCATGCATTAATGCGTGAATAATTTTCCTAACAAATTCTTTTTGTTCTGTCTCTTTTGTGATCTTTATTTTCTAAGGCTAGCCTGCTCATGAATATACTGTTTTGAAGGAAGTGGGGTTGCGATTCATTAGATGCCTGACCATGCGGATCATCTTCGTGATTTCGTTGATTCAACTTGGAGATGTTGCTCTCTTTTAGTTGGTTGCATTTCCAGCCTAATTTCAAGACATTGCGCAGAACTGGTGGGTTGAAATATATCATCTCATAATTTGATACTCGTTTAGTTATTTTGCATCACAGTATATCACTTTTGCTTCTGAATTCAGGTTGGCTCATCTTGTGATAATTTTCTCTCTAAATTGATTGAAGAAAAGGGAAGTCACCATTCAAACCATATGCCTGTGATGGATTTTATAGATATAACTTCATCTGATGATGAGGTGGTGAGTTGGAATGGAGATAGTCAGAGATCTCCCACTTCTAGGATTCTTCCTCCATGGGCTCCTACACATGGCACAAATTCAAGAACTACAGGTGTCAGACTGATTTTATAAATTATGAACCTTCTGGGTTCAAACTCAAAATTTCCATGTATGAAGAGTGACGTAGCCCTTTTTTACATTTGCAGGTTTCAGTGTACAGTCTCAGAAGATCAACTCTCCTAAAAGAGCATATGCTTCAAATGGAAGCTCGTCAAATGTTAATACTCATTCACAAGAAAAGCTCCATTCGCATCCTGGTCCTAGTAACAATATTAGGATCCCAAATCGGCAGATTGCCCAAGTGGAGGATTCTGACTATTATACAGATAATGGGAATGTGAGTCAGCCTGGGACTGTTAATTCCCGAATTGCTAGCCTTTCTGGTGCTGACTATGAAAAAATTTCATCTCATCAGGCTCTGACTAGGACCCTTCCACCATCTCTACAGCCATCTGCACCAATTAGTAAATTAAACAGTTTAGCAGGGAATAAGGGCAGCAGTCAGGTTCGTGATACTTATGACAGTACTTACCATTCAGCAGGGCCTAGTGCAACTAGCAGCAAGGGTTATCTGCGAGACCAGTTTAGCAGGAGCAAGAATGATGAAGTTATTATGTACGAAAACAGTGGGAATAGGATCCTACCTCCATCTTTGATGCATGGAAAGGCTACTTTTTCCAACCAATTTGCTGGTTCAAGTGACCCCTCATACCGTTCCATGGCAGGAGAAGAAAGGCCAGCTGAAAATGATGAGAGACTGATTTATCAAGCAGCATTGGAGGTATTGCTTGCAGTTAATTGCTACCATGTTATTCAGTTTGAGCTTGGTTTATATCTTTTCCTGTTTTTAACTTTTGAGTGTAAATTTAAACTGTTATATAAATTGATCTTCAATAGTGTTAGGCGCTGTTTTAATTCCCTTAAGGCCATTTCATTAAGACTTAAGATCATTATAAGATAACTGCTTTAGACAATACCCATTGCGCTTCATTTTTTTATTTTATTGATCTTCCAAATTTAGTTGTAACATATGGAGATCCTCTTGTATGCCTATTTTACTTTCTTTTGTTTTCAATGAATTTAACACTTATCAAAAAGATGATAAAAGGATTGGGTTCTGTTGTGCAATAGATCACGACGATTACAATAAATAGCACAAAACAATCACCCCGAAGAACACAAGAATCATATGGTTTTCTCGATGTGAGTTACGTCCACGGTTAGAGACGATCACAAATAAATTCATCAATCAAATATGGAGTACAAATTATAGTGAAGAAAAACGTCTCAAACCTAAATCCCAATACATTCATGTCTCGCTCTCACAAAAGACAGACAAAATTTTGTTTTTACCCAATTCTCTAGTCCTAACATACAAAAAAGAACATGATAAAAGAAAGAGATTGTAACTCACACTAATAAACTCATGTAGAAGTTCAAAATCTTCTTTTTCTCATTTTTCTCATCTCTTGTGGCTTCTCTTTGTTGTGCATGCACAAACCAAAAAAGCTCCAATTTTCTCTTTTGCGGTTGCTAGAAGGGAGTGATTGTGTTATGCTTCCATAAAAGAAATGCCTAATATATATATATATATAGAGGCAGGGTGATAAGTGTACTAAGTTGTTTTTCACACTATTGCTAATTCCAATAGAAAGAAGAATTTCCATTGACTCCTTGTTGATTGATGGGAATATTTCTACCAATCGGGTGGAGATCAATGCATTGTCCAGGTTTATCAAAAGTTATACAATGAACAGTTTAGTTGGAGGCCATTGATGGATGGCCTTTCCTTTGCTTCTATTGAGGAGGTCTAGGATAATTGGTTGGAGAGAGATTTTGGGGAAAAGGAGTTAGGGGGAAAGCTATGAATGGTGACAAGGAACCGGGCCCTGACAGTTTCTCTATGCCATTCTTCCAAGATTGCTGGGGAATTTTAAAAGAGGATATCATGAAGTTTTTTTGTGACTTCCATGCTAGAGGCAATTTTGAGAGGAGCCTTAATGCTACGTTTATCGCCCTCATTCTGAAGAGTCCAATGGCTGTTGACTTCAAGGATTTTCGCCCAATTAGTCTTGTGGGGGCCATTTACAAAATTATTACTTAGATACTAGCAAACATGTTTAAGATGGTGTTGGATAAGATTATCTCTAAGTTGCAGAATGCATTCATAAGAGGTAGGCAAATCTTTGATTTTGTTCTTATTGCCAATGAATTCCTTGATTGTAGATTAAGGTTTGGTGAGTCGGGTGTTATTTGCAAAATGGATCTAGAAACAACTTATGATCATTTGAGACTTTTTATTGTATATGCTAAGGAGGTGTGGCATTTTTTTTTTTGGGTGGATAGCTCCTTGCATTTCTCGGTTTTGGTGAATGGCAGTCCAACAAGTTTTTTTTAGTGGCTTCTGAGGCTTGAAACAAGGGGACCCTTTGTCCCTTTTGTTGTTTGTCCTTGTGATTGAGGCGTTGGGTAGAATGATTTTTGTTGCTGTGAGCGGGGGGCTATAGTCTAGTTTCTCTGTGGGCAATACTATCTTCTTTTTGTTGATGATATTTTGATCTTCTGTGGTGCTAATCCAAATCATCTTCGTCATTTGCATTGCTTATCGCTTTGCTTTGAAGCTGGTTTGGGCTTGAAGATTAACTTGGCTAAGTCAGAATTGGTTCCTGTGGGAAATGTTGATCATGTGGAAGGGTTGGTTGATATTCTTGGTTGTGGGGTCTCCTCTTTGCCTGTGAAGTTTCTCGGCCTACTGTTGGGGGCCTCTTGCAAGGCTAAACATATTTAGGATAGTGTTATTGAAAAGACAGAGCAACGGTTGGCTAGTCTATATATTTCATGTCTTCTCTTTCCTCTCCCTACGAGTGTTGCAAACTGTGTTGAGAAGCTCCAATGTGAATTCTTATGGGATGGGCTAGGCGAAGAGTTCAAATATCACTTGGTTAGCTGATCCAAGATTTGTTCGCCGCTCTGAGAGGGTGGGTTGGGAATTTGGAACTTATGGATGTTCAATCAATCGTACTCTCTTAGGTAAATGGCTTTGGGGTTATGTGCATGAGAGGAGAGGCTTGGTGGAGAGTGGTGGCGGACTCTAAATTTGGCAATTCGTGGTTGGGTGGTGTTCTACTTTTATTGAGCATTTTGGTGCATTACAGATGGGGTTATGGAATAATATTAGGAGGGGTTGGGTGAATTTTTCGTGTCACACCAGATTTGAGGTGGGTGATGGCTCCAAGATTAAATTCTGCCATGATCATTGGTGTTGGGATGTGGCCCTTAAGGAAGCCTTGCCAAATTTATTTGGTATTGCTTGCACAAAGAATGCCATGGTTGCAACTCACTTGGAGTTTTTTGGTTGTTCCAATTAGTGAAATGTGAGCTTTGCTAGAACGGCTCATAATTAAAAAGTGGATATCTTAGCTTCATTCTTTTGAGAAAGACTTGGGCCCACATGATTTGATGGAATATCAAATCACGTAAACAGGTTCAAGATGCTATTGCAAACAATTGCCAACCTAAAGGTATTAATGCAAGGAAGATTCTCTTTAAGTTGATAATATTTTATACGAACGATGGTGCCTTTTTTGTCTTTGATTAGCATACCATAAGAGTCACAAGTTTAATTCATTTGTAGACATGAGTCAGAATCTTAGTTCTCATTGAGGATCAATAAACATCAATGAATAGTGTCACTCTTGTGCAGCGTAGCAAGTCTACTGTACGCTGTTGACTGAATAGTCTCCATATGGTATTGACATGAATTTTTAATCTCGCTGTAACTAAAATTACGACATGTTGTGCCCTTGAAAGCCCAGAGTAACGCAAGAAAGAAGATTTCATGTAATTAAAATGCTTTATAGTTGTAATGGACAATCTTAGCTTCTTTAGAAGGCTCAGAATTGGATTTGTTGGATCTTATATTCAATTTAGTAGTGTAGCACTTGAATCATATTAACGGTGCTTGCTAGTGGTGGCTCAAATTGGCCAAGTGCTCAGTTATATTCTCAACAACCTGTGTCAGAAAGAAAATTATGATGTATTTCTATTTGCAAGATGCTCAGTGAGATCCCTTTTTTAATCGTTTTCCTGATAAATCTTTGTTTTTATGTTATTGATGTTTGTGTGCTTCATTTTCTTAGATGTATTTTCTCTTTTCCAAATAAATTGGAACACTCTAAATTTTTCTGCAACTCTGTATTCAAAATTTGAGCGGGTATACAGATTATACACTATGTACTCACATTTGACATTCATATTTGAGTTTGGGTAGGTTCAGCTTAAGGGAAGTGTTGTTTACTGTGATTGCTAGTATAGCATGTATTTTTGTTTTTGGAACAGGATTAATAATGTGATAGGTTAAGAAGTTTAAACTTCAACAACTTTGGTTTTTGCAGGATCTAAACCAGCCAAAAGTTGAAGCTACTTTACCTGATGGTCTTTTGTCTGTTCCTCTTCTAAGGCATCAGGTGTTGCTTTTTATCTTTTATTATTGGTTCTTTTTTAGGTGTGATTTACATGGTTTTATGCTTAAATTGTTGTATTTTACAGAAAATTGCATTGGCATGGATGCTTCAAAAGGAAACTAGAAGTTTGCATTGTTTGGGTGGAATTTTAGCTGATGATCAGGTTAGTCACCAAAAGGCCAGTTGACCTTTATATCTGGCTTCTTTCATCACATAGGATTCTTTTTTCTACTTGGACTCATTGTGCTTATATCTCACAGGGCCTTGGTAAGACCATTTCTATGATTGCCCTTATACAAATGCAGAAGTTTTTGGAGTCAAAACAAAAATCAGAAGATCTGTGCAATCACAAGACTGAAGCATTGAATCTAGACGACGACGATGATGATAATGGCACTGGTGGCGTGGATAAAGTCAAGAAGTCTGAAGAATTTGATGATTTAAAACCTATTCCAGAAGTGAGTAGTTCTACACGGGCATTTAGTAGGCGGAGGCCAGCAGCTGGTACATTAGTTGTGTGCCCAGCAAGTGTTCTTCGACAGTGGGCTAGGGAGTTGGATGAAAAAGTTACAGATGAAGCTAAGCTTTCTGTCCTAATCTATCATGGCGGCGGTAGGACAAAGGATCCTGTTGAATTGGCAAAATATGATGTAGTTCTCACTACATATTCTATCGTAACTAATGAAGTACCGAAACAACCTTTAGTTGAAGAGGATGATGCTGATGAAAAAAATGGGGAAATGTATGGGTTATCCTCTGAATTTTCCACTAAAAAGAGGAAAAAGGCTTCTAACATTAGTAAGAGGGGAAGGAAGGGTAAAAAAGAAATTGATAGTTCTGCTATTGATGGTGGTTGTGGTGCGCTAGCAAGAGTAGGTTGGTTTAGGGTGATACTAGATGAAGCTCAAACAATAAAAAACCATCGAACTCAAGTGGCTAGAGCGTGTTGCAGCCTGCGAGCCAAAAGAAGGTGGTGCTTATCTGGAACACCTATTCAAAATGCAATTGATGACTTGTACAGTTACTTCAGGTTCCTAAAATATGATCCATATGCTGTATACAAATCCTTTTACAATACAATAAAGGTACCGATATCCAGAAATTCACTACATGGGTACAAGAAACTTCAAGCGGTTTTGAGGGCTATAATGCTGCGTCGTACAAAAGGTGAATAATTTCTCTTATATTTTGAGTCGTTGGAGTTTCTTTTTTTTTTTTTTGGGGGGGGGCGGTGGGGTATGGGTGGGGGCATTTCTTTTCTGCATGTATTAAAAATTGCAATGGAGATGCTCAACAAGCCCAAAATAAAAATAAAAATGGAGATGCTCAATATGATTGATGCATAGATTGTTCTCTTTTTGCTTGCTTTTTTGGATCTACCCTTGTGTTCTCTTATTTCTTGTCTAACCTAGGGATGCCTCTTAAGACTTAATGCTTTGTGTTAATTTATCACATGCATGTTTTAATTCATTGTAGATGAAGATATCTTCATTAGAAAGATTGTGTTTTTTGGTTGGATTATTATAGAAAATTTTTTTTTCTTCTTTTCTTTTCTTTTCTTTGTTGAGAACTTTCTAAGAGTAGTTAATAATATACAAATATAAAATCATTCCAATTTCCTTGACTTGGGACAATGAATATGATGGGCCTACATCATTTTCATAAAAAGAAAACCACAAACCTTAGCAGGCACATGGAGGGAGAGCTGAATTAGTCACCATCCACTTGGAAGGATAACCATCGAGTATCTTTCTCAATATTTACCATCAGAATATCTAATTGCTAATATAGTTATCTCAGTATGCGTGCATGTAGAGCCGCATTAGTCATTGCCCACTTGGAAGGATAACCACCGAGTATATTTCTCAGTGTATGGGGGCATTAAGGTGGCTTTAGGAGCTTATTTCTATTTTTTCTGAATTTCTAGATTTATATTCTTCTTTCTCTATGGATTAGGGGTTTTCTTGTATACTTCCTGTGTCCATAGGTTTCGCCCCTCTGCTCGTTGTTTGAATATACATTATTTATCAAAAAAGAAAGAAAGTGTGTGGTGGTTTGAGTAGATTGGTTTAGTCATTTGCAAATTTTGTGCTCAATCATGTAGGTTTATTTGATACTCTCTACCCGATCATGTTAGCTTTAGATGACCCCAATGTGCCTCATCCTCTTCTGCCTGTTTCTCCAACATGTAGTTCCCCCTCCCAAAACGAGTTCACGCTTGAAAGAGTTGAAAGCTTCTCCCTCTCTCCCCATGCAAAGATGTCCTAATTTGAACAACATTTTTTTTGGGAAAGCATCAAAATAGAAGCTAAAGTAGATACAGGGTGCTGATCTTTAAGTATATTTAGCCATGAATAGAAAAATATAGGGGAAATTACAGTTTACCCCCGAAGTTGTGCGCCTCTTTTGATTCTACCTCCCATGTTTAAAAATTGACAATGTACTCCCATAAAGTTTTTTTTTTTGTTTTTGCAATGTGGCCATTCCGTTTGGAAATTCTGTCTTTTTGGACGATAGGCAGGACACGTGGCCTTTAAGCATCAAATTTGCCAAAATTGCCCCTATGATATTTCAAAATTATCCAAAATATCCCCATACTTTTTTTTTTCAATTTTTTTTTTTAGACTTTTCACATGCTAAAAAATCACATGAGACGCATATGACCTCCAAAAAGACGGAATTTGCAAACGGAATGGCCACATTGCAAAAAAAAAAAAACTTCATGGGGGTACATTGTCAATTTTTAAACATTGGAGGTAGAATCAAAAAAGGCACACATTTCCGGGGGGGTGGGGGGTAAACTGTAATTTCCCCAAAAATATATGGTGCAATGAAGTTCTTTTTGTATTATGAAAAGTAGAAAACAATCATTTACATGATTGGAGAAGAGCCTAATAAAGTAATTATTCTAGATATGGCTATTGTTTGGAATCATAAAGAGGATAATGGATGAATTATCTTGACCATCTTGTTGACGCCGTGGTCATGTGATTTTTTGGGAGCTCTAGGAGGGTCAAATACGGGGGCCTCTCTTGGATGAATCTGTTACTTGACTTCGCAATGCGCCTCGGCGAATGCTTTTATAGTTTATATAAGGTATATTTATCTTATTAACTGATATTGAATATTTTTTAGATCATAAAGAGGATAATGCATGAATTATCTTGACCATCTTGTTGACACCATGGTCATCTGATTTTTTGGAGCTCTAGGAGGTCAATTATGGGGCCTCTCTCAGATGAATCTGTTACTTGACTTAGTAATGCGCCCGAGTGGGCCAGAGACCATAGATGCTTCTATAGTTTTTATAATGTATATTCTTCTAAAAGAAGTTTTTATAGGGTATATTTATCTTATTAACTGATATTGAACATTTTTTAGGGCTTAAGGAGTCACTTTTCTTGTTTTCTTAGATTGGCTACTTTAAAAGGCCAATTCCTGAGCCAAGAAAGGAGCTTTGACTTTTGGAGTTTCTTTGTTGTTTCCATCACTAACTTCTTTTGACAATTTCTATGGCAGTTCTGCATTGGGGACATTCTAGATTTATAGCAGTTTATACTTCATATTGAGTTCTTTAAATTGTTTTTCTTCTCATTCTTTTTTTGGGATCCCTTGTGCCTTAACTATCTTGTTTTGTCTTTTCAAAAAACTTTTCTTACCTGTGTTGTTCTACTGAGCCAAATCTTTACTTGAGGTTGCATGTATTCTTTTTGGTGTTTATATACCCGTGGTACTGTTACTCACATTAAAGAAATCAAGCAGGCCAACATGTCCACCACTCTCCTACTGCGCCTATTCTGTAGAGCTTGTGAGGGGTGAATGAGAGAGATTTTTTTTTTTTTTTCGTTTGTTTGTTTAAGAGAGAGAGAGAGAGAGAGAGAGGGGGGGGGGGGAGGAAGGAATTATAGGTGTTGTGCGACATGGTACCTCATATCCTCATCCAAACATCGATCAACTATTTCTGTTTGATCTAAAAGGAGCAAGGATTTCCATTAACGAATGTGATTATTTGGATTTTGCCTTATGTGTACTATTATAGATACTCTACATATTTTGTTGCTGATGTGGCATATGTATTGAACGTTCAACAACATTTGCTGTTAAGGTGCTGATTCCAGTTAGTTTTTATTGTTTAGGAACATTGATTGATGGGGAGCCTATAATTAAGTTACCACCAAAAACAATACACTTGACTAAGGTGGACTTCTCAACTGAGGAGCGGGACTTCTACACCAAGCTAGAAGCCGACTCGCGTTCACGATTCAAGGTTCTAATCATTCATTTGTTTCCCACCTTGGAAAGTCAATTATGATGGTGCAAGATTATTATTTTTTTATTTAACTTGCAACTAGCAAGTGTGCTATTTCTGATAAGCCAAGCCTAGTATATTGTGCTTGGTTGGCTTGTGGATGCTAATTAAAATGATCATGTGTTATGCACTTGATTTTGTTTATTTAATCTTGGAACTTCTTGGGAAGTTCGCAACATTGCACTTGTAGCATGCCTTTGTTTCATTGTCATATGTCATGCACAAACTTAGGAAGTAATAGTAGGCATTGTATGACATTTTGGGATCTGAAAAATGTGATTGCTTCACCATCAAATTTTGTGATGATATTGTTTTAAGTAAATAGTTAGTTCAAAACATTTGGGAACCTCCCCCCAACCCAAAAAAGAAAAGAAAAGAGGAATGTATAATGTTACCCTTGTAGTTTGGATGCATGATGTGCAAATTGATGTACAGTTAGACGCATAGGTGGGTACATTTTTCGATTTTAGGTGGGTATAGCTTGGATGCATGATGAGCCAATTAATGTGGACATTATAAACTCAAAGTTTTAGGGGCCTTGGTGGGTATGGTATTGGATTTAGGCATTGGGACATAGGTAAATGTAAGAAATACTGATGGAATAAGGAGTGAATTAATTATACGTGCTTATTTTCCCCCTTGATTTATAATACCCGTATTTTGATTGTTCTGCTAGTGATAAAATCATCAATATAAAAATGAAATTTTGTATTGATATTTACTGCAATTTAGGATATATTGGTATCATGGTTTTCAAATGACGCTTTAAATCCTTATGGAATTTTATATGGTGTTAGAATCAGAGTATATGACAATATGGATACTAATACAATGCTATGGGTACCTTCAACTTTCTATGCGATTCTTCTTGTTTTTGATTTTGTAAAGACTGAGTTTTGGTTTATGTGATGCTCTATGCTGAATTTTTATGTAACTTGAAATTATGAGTTTGTATTTTGTAGGCATATGCTGCTGCTGGTACCGTGAATCAGAATTATGCAAATATTCTTTTGATGCTTTTGCGCCTCCGTCAGGCTTGTGACCATCCATTGCTTGTCAAAGAATATAAATCCGATTTTGTTGGAAAAGTTTCTCTTGAAATGGCAAAGAAACTACCTAGGGATATGCTGGTTAATCTATTGAATTGCTTGGAAACTTCCTTTGCCATCTGCCGTGTGTGCGATGTGAGTTTTCTGAAGATGGATACTTTGCTTTTTCCCTCTTTTGCAATTAGCTGAATGTGGCTTCTAGGAGCTTTTGATGTAACTCTTTGCATCTACTGGAAAACACATGGTCTTAATGTTCTCATTGTTGCTATGATTTATATAAGGTTTTTGTAGATTTACGTTGCCTATTTCTAAGGGCTATATAAATAATTTGATATATGTGGGTGCTCTAAATTTTGAATTGAAAGCAGGGTGTTTTCATCAAATAAGTTTGTTAATGGCTCATCCAAGAAATGTTTACTGTAGCCATTTTGTCATAATAAGCACTTCAAGAAATGTGTGTGATGCAGGAACGAGGATGAAGAAATTTAATTAGTTATTGATTACTGTCTGACTAGGATTTTCAGTTTCTATTTTTTAGTAATGGTATTTTACAAACTTTGTCAAATCTGGAAAGGAACAAATGTATAGGCTTTTATTACAATGGATTCTATGTTTCCTCACCAAGGCTTGAGCTTGTTTTATTTGTGAGTTTAACTAGTCCTATGTAACTTGGTGACCAAGTATTTGTGATCATTATAAATAGTTTGTTATAGGCGTTGGGGTTTTAATGGTGGTTTCCTGAATTGAAATATTTGAGTTGAAACAAGCATTTTTTCTTGATTATGTTTTCTTAGCAAACCTTTGCAGATCAGGGGTTTCTTCTTCTCTCTTGCTTGTATATTTTTAGTGAACTTGATTTTGATGTGATGAAGACATATTTTATGTATTTTTACATGTTTATGTACCTTTATGCATGCATATATAATATGCACAATCTACTTAATCATATCACGTTTAAGCAATTTTTTTCCTCTGTTTATCATTGATTCCTTGTGTATTTGCCTATTTGGTCATTGTTGTCATTCTTATTTTTATCTCTTAGCAAAACAACAATAGATAACTACGTAAAAAGAATTTGCTGCCACATGACCTTCATATCTAATTCTTCTAGTATCTGATGCTTTTACAGGATCCACCTGAGAACCCTGTTGTTACCATGTGTGGCCATGTTTTTTGCTATCAGTGTGTATCAGAATATTTGACAGGTGATGATAATACATGCCCTGTACCTGAATGCAAAGAACAACTTGGCTCTGAAGTTGTTTTTTCCAAAGCTACTCTGAGCAGTTGTCTCTCTGATGATGTTAATAGTAGTCCCATGAGTTCTCAGTTAACAGAGAGTTCAATAGTTATGCAGAATGAGTATAGTTCATCTAAAATCAGAGCTGTTCTTCAGATTTTGCGGACGCATTGTAATATTCATAGTCCCATAGAATGCAATGGAAGCTCCTCGTATTCTGAAAATCCATGCACTGAGAATTTTCATTCTGGTGTTAGTGCTACAGAGCACTCGACATCTCACTCAAAGCCACCAGCTGAAGGACCATTAAAAGCAATTGTTTTTTCCCAGTGGACTAGCATGTTGGACTTGGTGGAGAATTCACTGAACCTGGCTTCTATAGAATATAGGCGGCTCGATGGCACAATGAGTCTGGGTGCAAGGGATAGGGCTGTTAGAGACTTCAACACTGATCCAGAGGTTTGCCCCCTACCTTGTGGAACTGTGAAAACATTCGTGCAGTACCTTTAGTTTGTTTTTCCTCTAATATCTTCTTCTTCTTCTTCTTTTTTTTGTTTTTTTTTTTTTTTTTGGGACAAGGTGGAGATTAGTAATAAAGCTTTCTATATGTCATAATGGTAGTAAGCTATGAGCTAACAAAATGCGGTTATAAGATAGGAGGTTACTGCAATACCACCACGCTAGATGTTCGTTGTTGTAGTTCATTGGTATCATGCCATGCCTTAACCTTGGGTGTATTTTAAGTATCTGAATGACTCAACTTTTTTGCAGGTGACTGTTATGCTGATGTCGTTGAAAGCAGGGAACCTTGGGTTAAACATGGTTGCTGCATGTCATGTTATTCTTTTGGATCTTTGGTGGAATCCAACTACTGAAGACCAAGCTGTTGATCGAGCACACAGGATTGGACAGACTCGTCCAGTTACCGTATCACGGATCACTATCAAAAACACAGTGGAAGATCGGATTTTAGCTCTCCAGGTATCGTTGTTTACATTATATTTGTTGTTCTTCCTACCTCCAAGTATTGGATTTGTCCTTAGTTTTCATGCTTTAAGGAGTGAATTGTTGGTTATAGAAATCGAAGGAGTAAATTGAAATTGTGCAAAAACCCAAGAAGTTTGATCAAAATGTCCAGTTTTCATCTTACTTTTCTGAATAGTACTTGCATACAATTTAACATATATGAGGCTTTCGAAGTACAAACATTTCTTGAAATTGGCATGAATGATTATATTATTTATTATGAAATGTATTTGTAAATTATAGATTGCTCTAATATTCCATAATCCATATAGGTTCAAGATTTATTGAAATGTAGATTAATAAAGTTCAAATATGAGGATTAATAAAGTTCAATTAACAAACTTAGAACTTTTGGTCCATTTTCTTTGTTCCATAAGGAAGAAACCCTTTGAAAAGTTATAAGTTTGTTTTGCTGGTACAAGAGATAGCAGAGGGGTGGAATATATATGCATATCCTCTTATGTTGTGTTCCTTTCTGAGCTTGTTTTGCAGGAAGAGAAGAGAAAAATGGTTGCATCTGCTTTTGGTGAAGACCAAACTGGGGGTTCTGCAACTCGCCTAACAGTGGAAGACCTGAAATATCTCTTTATGGTCTAAAATACCATTTTCCCATTTACTCCATTTTTGGATTTTGCTCTCTTGGCATTTGAATCTTGATGGCAGCAAGGTAGTATTTAGCTGCACCTACTCTTGTAGTGGTTTAACCAGCTAATGAGTTATAGTGCATCTCAGTGGTAAGTTATATGAGTTCTAAGGCCCATCAATGCATTTTTGTTCTCATCAATGGCACACTTAGCGACCTAAGGCCACCTGTAAATATTCTAATGAATTTTATTTGCGCACCAAAGATCTAACCTTTTGTAGTTTACCTTTTCTATTTATTATTGTTAATAGTATATAATCTTCTTACAAAAATTCTAAATTTTGCAGTTTGCATTTTCTATTTATTGATGTTGATATAATGCATTTGAAAAGGTATTAGAGGCTGCGGAGGCTCTGTTTGTTCATGTTTTTTTTTTTTTTTTTTTAGAAACTCTTGTGTCACTCAAAAAATAAGGCGGCTTTTAAAATCACAATTTGATCAAAATTCAATAATGATCAATCACAAGTTTAATCATGATTTTAATAGCCACACGAAAGTGACATAAGAGTGATTTATAGCATTATTCTCGCTCGCGGGAGAGGGATTTTGGGTTTGAAAAGTGTTTTGATGTGATATAAAGGTGAAAATAGTTTTAAGTGTTTTGTGCTTTGGGTTGTTTGTTTTGAAAATAAAAAACAAAAGAGTGGAGAAATTTTACCAAACAAAGCGATAACATCCTCAAGGAGCAGAGAGTGTAATGGTGTTTTTCTTTGGCAAATTTTTTTTTTTAGTAACAAAAAACAAAACATAACAAAAGAGTAAACACTATTTTCTTTTTTAATTTATTAATTTCATTCTGTTAACATCGATTTATTTTTGGATAATAAGGAATCTACCACCATAATAAGTAGACTAGGGTCTAAATTTCATAATCTCTAGTCTCTCTAGGTATTTATTTATTATTATTATTATTTTTTTAACCGAATGAGGAAAGGGCTAAAGGGGGGTTTGGATTTTGGATTGGGCCGTTGCTTAGCCCATCGATCAATCTTATCCGTCTCATATGCTACCCAAACCAAATCCAATTTCCATCACAGTTTATTGCCGACTATTAATCTAACATTTATCTTTAAAATATGAGATCTTGATCTCACATGTATTTTCAATTATCGAATGCATGTTAATTTAATAATTATACTTTTGTCGAATTAAAACTTGAAGCACAGTGATAAAAAGAATAATAAAAAAAAAAAAAAAAGAATCTCAAACAAAATAGAGCATTTTGTTATCAATAATTGTAGCTAATAGAGGTGGGTGGGTGGGCATGATGGAGGCCATGTATCAAGTTGCTTAGGTCATTGTTAAGGCTCAGATTGAATTTTGATTTTGATTCATTTATTATTATTATTATTTTTATTTTTTATATTCCAGATCATTGGAATAACTAGGATCATAAAATAGTTTATGGTATTGATATCTCGTTTTATGATGAATATTTTATTTTGTTATTTTTAATAGTGTACACGGTGTTATGTCATTTAAAATATTTAAATGACCTGACAATATATTTATTATATAACTACGGGAGTACAAGCAGTTACAATTAGTGGTATTGGCTAAAACCGCTAACCGCAACCAATCCACTTAGGTGGTTATTCAAACCAATAACCGGGTTTTTTTAATATGGGTTTTTGGGCTTTTTTGAGGTGTTTTGGGCTTTGATTATGCCTATTTTAAATAGTTTTGGGTCAAATTATTCCCAAAAATAACGAATATGATGAGACCATATCCATAACTCTGTTTAAAATGACACCGTTTAGGTGTTAATGTTACATTTTTAATATAATATTTATATTATTATATATAAGGATAGGCGGTTAGTGGTTATTAACCCTTTTTTCCTATCCCTAAAATCGCTAACCGCCCAGCCCTGGGTGGTTAACGGATGAAAAAATGCACTTTATCCCTTGAAGTTTGACTCAATTTTCAATTTGAACTTCAATGTTTAAAAATTTGCAATATACCATCACAAAGTTATAAAATTTTGAATTAAAGCAATCCGTTAATCAATTTCATCTTCTTAGACGGAAAGTCAAACACATGCCACACACATGAGGATTTTTCTCCCAATCTTCCCATATTGCCCCTATTTTTTTTATTTTTTTAAAAATTGGGGGTGGGTCCAATGGGTTTGGGGTGGTTTCGGCCATCCCCAAATGGCGAAAAGGGTGGTTATGACCATCCATTTTTTTTTTTTTAAAAAAAAAAAAATTAGGGGCAATATAGGAAGATTAGGAAAAAAATTATCACGTGCATTGTACGTGTTTGACTTTCCGTCTGAGAAGACGGATTGCTTGAATTGCAAAATTTTATGACTTTATGAGGATATATTACAAATTTTTAAACATTGAGATTCAAATTGATGCATTTTTCACCAAAATGAATCTAAAATCATAAATATTAGTAAATTAAGATGCATAGTAATTGTCTTCGGCTCAAGCTCATCAGCCCAAAACGCCACCGTAAAAGAAAAAGAAGGGATACAATACAAAACGCCACCGTACGTTGAATCTCTGTCTCTCTCAAAAACTGGGTCTGTAAGAGCGAGTGGAGGCAAGAATGAATTCTACTAACGGCTACCACCATCAGCAGCAGCAATATGGTGAGAAGCGCTTCGGAGCGAGTCACAAGGACCGAGTCCGCAGGGGAACTCGGGGTGGTAGGTCACGTGACCTGAGGGACGGCCATGGCCATGGTGGAGGTACTGTTGGGGTTAGGGTTTGTGAGCAGCAGCAGAGACCTCCTACGGACTTCGACATGGCCTACTTCCACTCCTACGCTCACGTTGGCATCCACGAAGAAATGATCAAGGTTTCTTTTTCCTTTCGTTTTTTTTTTTTTTTTTTTTTTTGAACTTGCTTATGAGATTTCGTTACTTCAGAAGTGTGCTTGTTTTTGCACTTGATTTTGCCATGTTGCATGCGCTATGGGGTTCAATTTAATTTATCTTGTTTTGTAGCATTGTAATTTTAGCTTTATGTTTGTTCGTGGATTTTGTTACTGGGATTGTTTACTTTCCTTTTTGCTGTTGTATGTTGCCTCTTTGTTTACTTTGCTGTGAAGCCTGTGATAGGTTTGTCTGGAACTCGATTATACACCCGTAGAATTTGTTTTTTCTTCTAATTTCTATCATTCTGTTATTAGCATTAAGATTTTTTTTTTATTTGTAAAAGTCATTGTATTAAAAGCACAAGCGGCTCAACCCATGTACACAGGAAGTATACAAAAGAGCCCACTACAAGAACTTTAAACTGAAAATGACGCACATAGATCTATAAATTCCGTAAGCGTTGAAGCTTGCGGAGAAGACCCCAAGATCCTCCAAGAGAAGAGTGTTTGTAGCACCCTTTGCTTCAATTCTATAGTGATTAGCATTAAGATGATCATTGAAATGTGAGGATGGTAAATTGGATGAAACAAGAGTTAATAAGCCAAACAAGAGAATAATGTCTGCATATGTGTGAAACTTATCTAAGGAGAACGATGAGTACAACCAGTGTGCAGTCTTGGAATTTTTTTGCTTCCTGCTTGAAATTTTGGTAACTGACGCATCAAATATTTGTAAGGTGAAAACGTAATTTTGGTTTAGAATTGCACAATTTCAAATAAGCACTCCTAGGCTGCTAAAGAAAATGCTTGATTTTTGCGATTTCAAATAAGCACCTCCTAGGCTGCTGCAAACATGTGAGTTTCCACGTTTTTAGAACTTGCGGTTTTTAAAGAGCAAATCCAAACTCTCTATATTTTGCAATTTCTTTTAAAAAAACAAATTATCCATGTGAAATCGCAATCCCAAATGCACCCATAGTTATTTGAGTTGTGGATGAATGGATGATGTTCTTGTTGAGCCCAAGTAGTTTTGAAGCTAAGTGCCTAGATTGTGAGCACAAGTGAGAGTTTTTATGTTGCAATTTCAATTTAGAAATACCGGTATGCTTGGAGCATGTTGAGCATATTATGTGTTTGATGAGGTCCCAAAGTGTATGCCATTCTTTCTATTTTAGAATAGAATGGTGTGTTATCTCTTAGTGCATGTCATATTCCTTTCATGCCAGTATACCTCTTTCTCTCTCCCTCTCCCTCACTTCATAAGTATTAGAACAAAACAATATGCATATTTTACATATTGGAAATGTACTTCAACTTTCCAGAAGCAAGTTCAAGACATCAAATTGCTCGCTAAGTGTTTGAATGACATCAAAAATGGGAAACAAGTGTCACTATATATACAAGGAACTGGGCTTTATGTTTTCTAAATTGGAACCTCTGTCCTTTACTTGGGGAATGGCTTTTGCTGCTGTGTTCTTGCTATTGGTGGGTTCTTCTGAATGCATTTCTATTATTTTCTTGCAGCATTTGATCAATTTTTGTAAATGCTTGGGTTCATTGATTAAAGCATATCCGTAGAAGAAAGAATCTTAACCTTTGATTGTATACATGGGGGCGCCTTACGCTTTTAATGATATCTATCAAAAAAAGAAAAGAAAAAAGAATCTTAGTTTTTGAGTGTGTGGAGTTAAGCTGGTATGTGTGGTTATCATTTGGTTATCACGTCATGCTATCAACTGACATCGTAATATCTCTTTTTTCTTTGACCTATACAGGACCGTGTAAGGACTGAAACTTATAGGGCTGCGATCATGCAGCATCAGAGTTCTATTGCAGGCAAAGTAATGAAGTTCTTCTAATCTCAGTTATGGAACAAAGTATCAAAATGAAAGAAAGAAACATAATGTTGTCTTGTGATATTTTTCTTTTGGAAATGGTTTTTTACCCGTATGTGTGAGGACTAACACACATGGCCCAGAACATATAGATTAATTGCTTTATTTGATAAATTTTTTTTCAGGTTTTATAATCTCAATATATATAGGCTGTCATAATGTTTTGTGTGTTTGTGTGGTACTCTGCATGGTGTGAAGAGTCACTTTGAAGAAACAGAGCTTATATAGTTCTCTTCCTACTTTCTTAATGCCATAATGCTTACAGGTTGTGGTGGATGTTGGCTGTGGCACAGGCATTCTTTCTATATTTTGTGCTCAGGCTGGTGCAAAACGAGTAAGTCTCTTGGAGTTAATATATGCTGAAATGTGCATCTGTATATTCAACAATGTCATGTGGTAAGATTCACTAAACATGTATTTGATGTTTGGAAAATGTTCTACAAAAAGAGTGTTATGTTATGTTTGATCACGACTGAAGTTAAGTTTCAAATTATTACAACTTGTATCTTGATAAACTAAGAAGAAAAGGATTGCAGTATGTTGAAAGCTGCAAAATATGTGACGGATCTTCATGATGTGTATAATAACTAAGCAGTTTCATGTCATTTATATTCCATGTTGCTACAATTTTTGTAGTAGGCAATTACATCAAATTAAAATTGACTGTCTTCTCTCTCATAACATAACTTAATGCCTATTAGCATACTCTTTAGCTGTAGCTGGAGGTTTGCCAGACTTGTTCTGGAAAAATTATTTTTTTCTTTTTTATTTATTTATTTTTCTCCCTCTTTAGTGGTCCGTTTGGGATTGCGGTTTCAATAAGCGCGATTTTAAAAATTGCGTTTTTAAAAATTATGTTTTTAAAATCACAAAGGCGTTTGGTAAAACATGTTAAAAAGTTTTTTTTTTTTTTAATCAAATATTTGTTATGCGAAATCATGATTTTGGTTTAAATTCGCACTTTTTTCAAATAAGCACACCCTAACATGCTTATAAAAATCGCATTTTTTTTCTTCCTATTTTAGAATAAGTGCTTTTTAAATTGCAATGCCAAACGCCTTGCATTTTGCGATATTTTTTAAAAATGCAGATTATTTTTACGAAATCGCAATCTTAAACGCACCCTAACTCTCTTCAAATTGTCATTTTGAAGTCATAAATATTTAACATGCATGACATATTTCAATTGGTTTTGTTGTTTCTAGGTATATGCAGTTGATGCAAGTGACATTGCAGTGCAGGTATCTTGTGGTAGTAATGCTTATGATTGTCTCAATTTAGTATTCTTGTGAAAATGCTCACAGTTTTGCCCTAAACATTCTCCATTTTGTTTGAGTAGCTTGGTTTCTATGGTCTATGCATTGAGCTTTTCTCTTATATTTTATAGATTAAGTACATATTATCCTCGAATTTGGGTTACAATACTGGGTGGTGTCAATCATATCTCTGTTGTATTTTCTTAATAGACATTGTTGATTACATCAGGAAAAGAGGGGGAAGTTGAGTATTGAATATGAGTTAGTTAATTCATTGGATTCTCAAGAATAAAAAAACATATTGGCTTTGTCCACTTCATTGTTTACATATTTTAATTACCGTTTCTAAATTCCACAATTTCTATCTTACATTAGAGATGATTGTGAGTCTTTACATCTTCTTATATGCGGTTCAAAGAAGCAAGTTTTTCCATTACAATTTGGAGTTCGAACATAACCTAGTGTCCTTTTCTATATCTAATCACAATTACTCGGTATTTATGCATCGTACATTACTTGCATAGAGCCAACCTCGATTTAAATGGGATTAAGGCTTAGTTGAGTTTAATTGAGTTGAGTATCTCTACGTTATTTTCATATTTGTTGGTCAAAAGATAATTTATTTTCTCATGGAGTAATATTAGATATTGCATCAGTTCATTCTACCTTTAAAAAATTCGTTGCCGCTTGAAAAATGATACATTCTTCCTTTACTCTCTCTTTGGAGTTGCTCGGTGGACATGTTGGTTCTTGTTGTCTCTCTTTCAAAAATTGTTGTGATGAGTAGCAACGAGTATAAAATGTCTTTTTTTGTTTGCATTTTGATGCACCAGGCAATGGGTGGGAGAATTTGATAGTATATATCATCAAGTTATAATTTGTCTGAGGTTTGGATTTGGATTGATCTCTTTCTTTTGTGAACAGGCAAATGAAGTTGTGAAAGCGAATAATTTATCTGACATAGTCATTGTGTTGCACGGGCGGGTTGAGGTAAGATTTTCTACACACACTAATGACATGCGGATTAGAGCTTAAAATGGAATGACTATTCCTGTGGATAGCTATTCCATTTGTCTGGTTACTTTATTTTTCCTGGGAAATAACTATTCCACAGAAATAGCTATTCCTCAAAATGAAAGGTGAGGAACAGCTATTCCTTTCCTGTTGGAATAGCACATAGATTAACATTCACACAAAATCCCTCTAGGTCTCTCTCTCTCTCTCTCTTTGTGACCCTTAGGTTGCGTGTAACTCCAAAACATTGTGTTTAGATATGCGAGGGATTATTCCCACTTCTAATCAAACCAGGTTTTATGAGATCTTGGATTGCGCATCAATCAATTTCATTGCAGAGTCTTCCTGTATAGAAAGGGGCTCTATAGCATCTGTGGGTTTTAACTCAAACACGAATGGCTCTCCAATCCAAATGAACCAAGCACAAACACATCTTTTTGGGATTATCGGGAACCTTGTCAAATTAGTGAGGAGCTAATGTCCTTCCAGGAATGACTCACTTCTTCTTCCCTTCAGTCCTATCATAATTGTATCTTTAAAAAAAATAACGACAAAAGTCCATAAAAATGTCAATTAGAATTGTATTATAAGGTTGTTTTAGAAAATTTGATTAGAATATGATTCCATTCACTAGCGTATTGCACTATACCAAACAACAGTGGAATACATATTCAGGGTTCTATTCTAGTGTTACAACTAAATTAATGAATGAGAATAACTATTTCATTCTAGCTTCTTCGTATACCAAACGAGCCCTAATATTTTGCCTATTCTTTGAAATGAGTTGCTAGAGTATTTATTTTGCCTATTCAATTGTCTTAATGCTAATGTTTCCGTCCCCAAGGGATAGCTCAATCGGTTGTGGACCACGCCTCATAAAGCAGAGGTCACTAGTTTGAATCCCTCCTCTCCCTTCCCTTATGTGGACATGTCAAAAAAAAAAAAAAATGTTAATGTTTCCTGCTCACACTCACTTTATTATTATATAATTAACATCTATCTATCAAATTCATTCCCTCTAACCTTGGCCTTTGGAATTAGAAACATCAAGTTATAGTGTAATCAAACATGTCCTGATATGTGTGTATAAGTGAGGAAAGGATGGTGGCCAAATTTGTATTGATTGGACATGCAACTTGTGCACCATAGGGATAGAAGCCTTGATCTCTCACTCTTTATGCTTTGTTTAAAAGGGGGTGGGGGGGATACCGTTTGGTTCAAGGTCACTGATGGGCGGTGGCTAGACTTATGAAAATTTAAAATCTTTTGGTAGGGGCCCTAAACCCTTCAATTTATGCTAGGAAGACTTGCATTCTAGATTGATCCTCTTAGGATTTGTTTTTCCAGTCATTGTGTTAGATTTATGATTTGTTTTACTTCATATTATGACTTCTGCAGGATGTTGAAATAGATGAGGAGGTTGATGTTATAATTTCCGAGTGGATGGGGTACATGCTGCTCTATGAGGTGATTACCAAAACTTTGTGTGCTGGATTTCATATCTAAAACAGTGCACAACACATTAAGAATTCTAGCAGGAATACATTGGAACATGGGTATATTTTGTAGTTTCTTGCCTTCTGACAATAGTTTACTATTTTCTTATCTCTAATGTATGAGGCGACGCATTTTATTGTAGAGTATGCTGGGAAGTGTGATTACTGCCAGAGATCGCTGGCTAAAGCAGGGAGGTCTTATACTTCCTTCAAATGCAACGGTATCTTGGTTAACATGCCTACTTTAGTTAGTTTTTTCTTCTTTTTTTGGCTTAGGTAAAAATGTAATTTGTTTTTGTTACGCTGATTTTAATTTGTTCTGCTTGCAGTTATACATGGCACCTATTACACACTCTGACAGATACAGTGAAAGCATTGATTTCTGGCGCAATGTTTATGGAATTGACAGTGAGTACACATCTACTGACTAGCATGACATTCTCAATCATTATGATAACATACATTTGTATTACAATTTTGATTATAGATGTAGGCTTCACAAGCTATCAAGAAGCCAGATGTTTGGTTCTTTATTGTGTTCACATAGGGAATTTTGTAGTGCATATTGATTAAATCTTTTAATGCAAAAAGCACTCTGCAATTTCATGTTATAGTTGATCCGTTTATATTTTTCAGGGAATCTGTTATATGACGTGAAATATATTCATTTAATGCATGCCTTGTCCATGAATACCTATATGGGTTGCTTATATAACACCTTTGCCAGAGTCTATTATTGCCAGTATATGTGGATCATTTTTCACTGAACATTGCCTGTGGTAGAACACAACATCAAGCATCTTATTTAATCCATATCTAGATTTTAGCTGCTGCATTTATTGTGAAGTCATTTTAGTTGAATAATCTGGATTTTAACCATTTTTAACTGGTAAAGTACATGTGGGGTCTTGACTGGGACCTCCTTAAGCAGATCATATGCTCTTACATGTGGTTTGGAAGTGGAGGTCTCCAATCCAACAATTAATGTGTGGAGGAGCCTTGATGCTTGAAGGTTGAAGACTAGGTGTTGGGACTGATATGCAATGTGCAGACTGGGACTTAATTAGGATAATGGGGATGAACCTGAGATTATTCAGTATAAGCTTTTCACTTGAGATTATATAGAGGTTCAAGACTATTTATTATAAGTATGGTTTAGTAAATTGTGATCTAGCAAGTATAATATTTTGTATTTGGACACTTTCTAGCCTTCCTTCTTCTTGTCCCTTTTCCACTTACTAGCCGGTGTAGCTAGAAGGTTGGAGTGGATCCAAAGGGACTTTCTTTGGGATGGTTTTGATGGAGATCATAAGCTTCATCCGGTAAACTGGAAGACTATTTGCTCTTCAGTTCCTAGAGGAGGGTTGGGTGTGAAAAACCTTAGGCTGTATAATAAAGCTTTACAGTGTAAATGGCTTTGGAGATATGCTCATAAGGAAAAGTCCTTGTGGAGACAGGTGATTGTTGAGAAGTACGGGATTCAGAGAGGGGGTTGTGATCTGAGGATACTTAAGCACCATAAGGGGTGGGTCTTTGGAGAAATATTAGAAATAGTTGGGGGTGTTTCTTGAATTGGTCTCATATAGAGTAGGAGATGGTTCTCGCCTTCGCTTTTGGAAGGATGTGTGGTGTGGAGAAGCAACTCTTGAGTCCCTATTTCCATAACGTTTCTCTATAACTCGAGACAAAGAGGCTTGAGTGTCAAATTCTTGGACTATACCGGCTCTCATACCCATTGGAACCCAAGTTTTCTCAGGGCGGTCCAGAATTGGGAACTTGAGTCTCTTGTTACATTCCTCTATCTTTTATACTCTTCGAACACTTTTCTGAGTGAGACAGATAAAATGTTACGGTCCCCAACCCATAATCACAGGTTTGAAGTGAAGAGCTTGTACAGCACATTACAATTTGGAGTCTTCTCTTTTCCTTGAAAGTGCGTTTGGAAGGTGAAGGCCCCATTTCATATTGCTTTCTTTACTTGGACGGTAGCCTTGGATAAAATCCTTACAAACGACAATCTTAAGAGGGCTCCATCTTGTATTGCTTTCTTCACTTGGATGACAGCCTTGAGTAAAATCCTTACAATCGACAATCTTAGGAGATGGGGACTTATTCTTTTCAACTGGTATTGTCTTTGTAAGAAGAGCGAAGAGACCGTAAACCACCCTCTCATCCATTGCAAATTTACTAGAGTTATGGTACCTGGTTCTCATGATGGGCACTATTTTAGAGTTACTTCATTGTTGGAAGACGCAAGGGTGGCGACAATCCAAAGAGGCTATTTGGAAAGTCATTCATTATTTATGTATCTGGACCATTTGGTGAGAAAGAAATGGATGTCTTTTCGAGAACTGTGAGACTAATATTCTGCTTTTAAAAGCCTCTTTCTTGAGCTCTCTTTTAGATTGTGCACTTTCTTTTGTTCCTAATTTCTCCTCTAATCTTGTAGATTTTGTTAACTTTTTAGATTTTCGAGCCCATTAGGGTGGTCGCCTCTCTTGTTTATTTTTTGTGTACGCATCTTCTTTTTCTTCTTCAATAGATTATTATTCATTAAAAAAAAAATTGTATTTGGATGCAGTGTCTGCCATGTTGCCATTAGCTAAACAGTGTGCATTTGAGGAGCCATGTGTGGAGACAATAACGGGTGAGAATGTTTTGACGTGGCCACATGTGGTGAGTTTTCTCATCTTTGTTCCAGATTGCATTCATTTGTTGTATAGTTTTCAATCTATCCACTGATGTTTTAAGGAAAATTGGTTTTGGTATTGTAAATGTAGTAACTACACAATATTCTAAAGTTTTTTTTTGAAAATTCTTAATATTTGCTTGTGTCTACAAATTCATGCATGTGATATGCTTCCCTATCCTATGTGATGTTGTGCCAACGTTAGCACTGCAAGAGGCTTGTCGTAAGAATCCGAATTAGCAGTAATAACTCATTCCAAGTCAACATGTTTGTGTCTTCTAGTAAATTCTGATGGAAGGAGAATCAGAGAAACAAATATGTATTTCTTTTGTTCATAGACTTGCTAAGACCTAAAATCCCCGTCAGATACTATTATTTAACTATTAGATACTTTGCTTGAGATTCTGAAAGCATTCCATTTGTATTCTAGTTAACTTTTAGAAAGGGTTGAAAATAGAGTTGGAGGCTTATTATGGAAAGTTTGGTTTTCAATCTCTTTTATAAGATTCTTAGAGGGTCTGCTGGAGTAGGGTTCCCTTGGAAGAATATCTAGAGTGTAAAGGTTCCATGGAGAGGTGTTTGTTTTTTTTTTGGCATGGAGAGCGTTCGAACTAGATTTCAATGGCTGATAACCTCGGAAGGAGATGGAAAAAAGATGTGTTTTCGATGCATGTATAAAACTCGTGGTGAGATAATTAACCATCTCTTTCTACATTGTACATTGACGAGATTTACGGCCACCAGTGCTTTCTCTTTTGGGGGTGCCATTGGGTGGTGCCTAAGATTGTTGTTGAGAATGCTCGCTTGCAGGAAATGGATATTTGGTCATTATAACAGCTTTAAGATTTCATGTTTGATTCCTCTTTGCCTCTGTCAATAACTTGGCGTGAAAATAGCCATCAGACTTTCATTAAGCAACCATTTTATATTTTTATTTATGATTTCTGAATAGTAACACTGGGTAATCTGTATTTAAGATTTGTGTATGTACAGGAGTTTTAATTTCTAACTAGTGGAACTACGAAGTAATAAAATGATATATGAAATTACTGAACAACTCTCACGTAGGTGGTTAAGCAAAGGCCAAAAGAAAAAAAGGACACTTTTGTCACTAAAAGCTGGGAGAATGATAATTTCCCGGAAGTGCAGTATTTAGCAAGTACATATATCTTCTGAAAAATAGAGTTACATTCCCCCCCTTTTTTGTAGAGAAAGTCATCGATATGAAGCTTTGAAAAATTGATTTGTTTGATTGGTTACAGGTAAAGCACGTTGACTGCTATACAATTACGATTAATGAGCTAGAATCTGTTACAACTAGATATAAGTTCAAGTCAATGATGAGAGGTACTCTCTCTCTCTCTCACTGCAGTATTTATATTTGTATTTCCTATTCTTTTGTTCCTGTTTCGCTAGATTTTTCTTTAACCTCACACTTGCAAGTATTGTGATCAGTTTCATTCCATTATCCGGAATAAATCTTGCAGCTCCTTATGTTTTGTCCTCTGCACATCAGTGTTTTTTTATTGAGTTTGTATTATCAGAACTTTTGCAAGTCCAAAAGCCATTATGCCTGTTAACCACATTGTTTCAGTCTGTTTTTACTGTATATTTCATCTCTGGAGTTTTTCATAAATGCTTTTGTTCCAGGTCATTTCTCTTTAATTCTTTTAGTAGAATTTTTGTTGCCACTGCTGTAGATATTTCTTTGCTTTCTGAGTTTTCTTTGATTTCCAGCTCCGCTCCATGGGTTTGCATTTTGGTTTGATGTTGAATTCAGTGGACCTTGTGTGTCTCCCACCATTAATCATACACCATCACCACTTGTTGAGAATAATTCCATAGATGGCAGTCAGAGGAAGAAACGGGCAAATCCCAATGAAGCACTGGTGCTGTCCACTGCACCCGAGGACCCTCCAACACATTGGCAACAGGTAGTGGTGCTGTTCATTTCTAACCTGTGGTAGCCTCTTTCACTTGTTGAATAACACATTCATGCACATCTTTTCAACTCCAAGGTCCTAACTTATCCCATTTCATACAATTAACTTGTTCTGTTGGCTAAAATTGTCTATAATGCCATAGAAATTTTGCAAAGGTAAATATGACTATCAGGGTGTCAAAAAGTGGAATATGTGGCCAGAAATTATGTTTGATTATGTGATTTCTACTACATATATGGTCACTCTTTGACTCTTTTTTTTTGTTGTTGATATTTTATTGCAGATGGACTAAATTCCAGGATATAGAAAGAATAAGAAATAATCCAACTTGTTTTTTCTTCTTAATGGCTAAATACAATTTTTTTTTTTTTAAAAAAAAAAAACAATGTACACAATCCTCTTGCCGAGCAGTTATATTCATCATTAACATGGTATTCTTAAGATATTGTTGGCACGGTTAATGTTTTCAAAATATCAGTGGCTAACAAGTAACAACTAGTAAAGCTGACTTTTCATGTCAAAGATGAATAATTTCTCAGTAAATGATATTTATTTTTGCTGGAAATGAGAGATCCTTCAGTCTGGGCTTACCTCATTCCTGCGATTATTTAGTTATTGCATAAAGTTAATCTTTTATGTTATGCTGTGGATTCTGTTAGATCAATTCCTCTAACAAATCAATTTTGCAGACATTGATATACTTTTATGACCCAATAGAGGTGGAGCAAGATCAACTTATTGAAGGTTCTGTGACACTATCTCAAAGCAAAGAAAATGCTCGATTCATGAATATTCACCTTGAATATGCGTGAGTGATAGATAGCACTTTTTTTTTTTTTCTTTCCCTTAAGCTATTCATCTCTCCTCCATGTTCAAACAAGAGATATCATATCAATGATCTTTGCTCTTGCAGTTCGGGGGGCCGATCCTTCATCAAAGAGTCGGTAATGCGGTGATCACCCCAAGGACTCTCCTCGTTATCCGGATCAGGCATCTTGGACCAAAGGCTGCGCAAGTAATTTAAAAGAATGTACTGCCTGCATTTCTTAGAGAAGTTTTCTCCAAACAAAACTCGGAGGGTGAGAGTTTGGACGCACGAATTTCACTAATTTTAACTTGATAGAGTGACATGAAGATATCTAATTAATATAGGCGTAGGCAAACCATTTTCAGCTGTGATGTTAACCCTGCTCGTGCTTTAACATTGTTGAGTTAATTAGTTTGCTCTTGAGGTTGTATTTTATTTGAAAGGATGAGTTGGTAGATTAGGGGATAATTCATTTCTCTTAATTCAACAATATGTTTCTTGTGATGCCATTTTTTAAGCCTACAACTACAAGTGGCTGGTGTATCAGTTAAAACTGTTGTACCTGTAATTTGTTTATAAACTGTATGGGAAACTCTTCAAGACGATCCTTCAAGACTGTATTTGCAAATATTAGAAGTTTGATTATATCAAGCTCTTTCTTTTTTTTGTTTTTTTCATGCATGTATGTACGCTAGTACTCATTTATATTGAATAAACATGGTTTACAGCAGCAGCAGCAGCAGCAGCAGCTAATATCTGACGAGGGTGGAGTGATCATCGGTATTATCATTGTTATTTTTGTAGCTAAAGTTCTTCAATGTTTTATTTGGAAAGGTTAATACCATAATTCAGTAACATATATATTTTCCAATTGCAATATGATATAATACACTTCAACTCATGAAGCCACACTCGACCCATTATTACATCAACAGACTACAATGAAAGTCTTTTGCCATTCCTCTTTTTCAGATTCGGGATGGGGAGATTAAGGAAAAAAACACAAGAAGGGGATGCGGATGGGGAGGAAAGGAAACAAGAATGGGCGTGAGTATTGAAGTGTTTGATTTTGGTAAATTTCTGTGGGCTATCCTTGGATTGGGTTTTCTCAGTCGTGTACAGCCCAATAGCCCAATAAATAAAGAAGAAAAAAACAAGTCCATTTTATTAACTCATTTCAGCTCAGGGCCCTTTTATAATTCGTAACTTCGTATTGGAGAGAGAGAGAGAGAGAGAGAGAGACGAGACAGTCGAACCAGAAATCCCTTCAATATTACGACCCCAAAATCTGAGAACCCTAACTCCATCCCAAAATCTGAAAACCCTAATTCCATCCTTTCTTGTACAGGGCTTGGAGTAATCGTAACCTCGCCATGGACCCGGAGATCGCGAAGACCCAGGAAGAGCGGAGGCGCATGGAGCAGCAACTGGCGTCCCTGACCTCCGTCACCTTCGACACCGACCTATACGGCGGAAACGACCGCGACGCCTACGTCACGTCTATCCCCGTCAACGAGGATGACGAGAACATCGACACCATGGACAACGAGGTCGCCCGCAAGCTCGCCTCCTACACCGCACCCAAGTCCCTCCTTAAGGAAATGCCCCGTGGAGGAGCCGAAGACGACAACGACGACCTTCTGGGGTTCAAGAAGCCTCAGCGCATCATCGACCGCGAGGACGACTACCGCAAAAGGAGGCTCAACCGCGTGATCTCTCCCGAGAGACATGACGCCTTCGCCGCCGGGGAGAAGACCCCGGACCCCTCGGTCAGAACCTACGCCGACGTCATGAGGGAGGAGGCGCTCAAGAGGGAGAAGGAGGAGACTCTCAAGAGGATAGCCAAGAAGAAGGAGGAAGAGGAGGCCGCCGTCAAGGAGAATAAGGCTGCTGATGATAAGGGTCCCAAAAGGAGGAATAGGTGGGACCAGTCCCAGGACGAGGGGGCTGCTGCGGCGGCCAAGAAGGCCAAGACGACATCGGATTGGGACTTGCCGGAGGAGACAACCCCGGGGCGGTGGGATGCGACTCCGACTCCTGGGAGATTGGGCGATGCAACACCGTCTGCGTCTGTTGGAAGGAGGAATCGCTGGGACGAGACGCCAACGCCTGGGAGATTGGCAGATGCCACCCCGGCCGGTGGGGCTACTCCTGGAGCCACCCCGGCTGGGATGACGTGGGATGCAACGCCAAAGCTTTCAGGCCTCGCCACTCCCACTCCGAAGCGGCAGAGGTCAAGGTGGGACGAGACGCCCGCCACCATGGGCAGCGCGACCCCAATGGCGGGGGCAACGCCTTCTGCTGCTGCCGCGGCGTTCACACCTGGGATTACTCCCGTGGGCGGAGTCGATCTTGCGACCCCAACGCCGGGGGCAATCAATCTGCGTGGCTCCATCACCCCGGAGCAGTACAATTTGCTGAGGTGGGAGAAGGATATCGAGGAGAGGAACCGGCCTTTGACCGATGAGGAACTGGACTCCATGTTTCCGCAAGAGGGTTATAAGATTTTGGAGCCTCCAGCATCCTATGTGCCTATTAGGACGCCGGCGAGGAAGCTGCTTGCGACGCCCACTCCGCTGGGGACGCCGCTGTATTCAATTCCCGAAGAGAATCGCGGCCAGCAGTTTGACGTGCCCAAAGAAGCGCCTGGTGGCTTGCCGTTTATGAAGCCCGAGGACTACCAGTACTTTGGTGCGTTGTTGAATGAGGAGGATGAGGAGGAGTTGTCTCCTGAAGAGCAGAAAGAGCGGAAGATCATGAAGCTCTTGCTTAAGGTCAAGAATGGAACACCACCGCAGAGGAAAACGGCGCTGCGGCAGCTTACTGATAAGGCGAGAGAGTTCGGGGCCGGCCCCTTGTTTAACCGGATTCTGCCGTTGCTTATGCAACCCACTTTGGAGGACCAAGAGAGGCATCTCTTGGTGAAGGTAATTGATAGGGTTCTTTATAAGTTGGATGAGTTGGTACGCCCTTATGTGCATAAGATTCTTGTTGTGATTGAGCCCCTGCTGATTGATGAGGATTACTATGCGCGTGTTGAAGGGCGAGAGATTATTTCCAATCTTAGTAAGGCTGCTGGCTTGGCCACCATGATTGCTGCTATGCGACCTGATATTGACAACATTGATGAATATGTCAGGAACACGACCGCCAGAGCTTTCAGTGTTGTTGCTTCTGCTCTTGGGATTCCTGCTCTCTTGCCCTTCTTGAAGGCCGTGTGTCAGAGTAAGAAATCATGGCAAGCTCGGCACACTGGGATTAAGATTGTTCAGCAGATTGCTATCTTGATCGGTTGTGCTGTGCTTCCTCATCTGAGGTCTCTTGTGGAGATCATAGAACATGGTCTGCTGGATGAGAATCAGAAGGTGAGGACAATCACCGCATTGTCTCTGGCTGCTCTTGCTGAGGCTGCTGCCCCCTATGGTATTGAGAGCTTTGACTCAGTGTTGAAGCCTTTGTGGAAGGGTATCAGGTCACACCGTGGGAAAGTCTTGGCTGCGTTCTTGAAGGCTATCGGCTTTATCATCCCGCTTATGGATGCGCTATATGCTAGTTACTATACTAAGGAAGTTATGGTTATTTTGATTCGAGAGTTTCAGTCACCCGATGAGGAGATGAAGAAGATTGTTCTGAAGGTTGTGAAGCAATGTGTGAGTACGGAGGGTGTGGACGCTGAATACATTCGCAATGATGTTCTTCCTGAGTTCTTTAGAAACTTCTGGGTCAGGAGGATGGCTTTGGATAGGAGAAACTATAGGCAACTTGTGGAGACAACAGTGGAGATGGCAAACAAAGTTGGTGTTGCCGATATAGTAGGGAGAATTGTTGAGGATCTTAAAGATGAGAGTGAGCCTTACAGGCGAATGGTTATGGAAACCATTGAGAAGGTGGTTGCCAACTTGGGTGCATCTGATATTGATGCTCGGTTGGAAGAGCTTCTTATTGATGGAATCCTTTATGCTTTCCAAGAGCAGACCAGTGATGATGCCAATGTAATGCTTAACGGGTTTGGTGCGGTTGTGAACTCACTTGGGCAGAGAGTGAAACCGTACCTACCCCAGATCTGTGGTACCATAAAATGGCGATTGAATAACAAGAGCGCAAAGGTGAGACAACAAGCAGCTGATCTCATTTCAAGGATTGCTGTTGTCATGAAGCAGTGCCAGGAGGAACAACTGATGGGTCACCTTGGTGTTGTCTTGTACGAGTATCTGGGAGAAGAGTATCCGGAGGTTTTGGGATCAATTCTGGGAGCTCTTAAGGCAATTGTCAATGTTATTGGTATGACAAAGATGACTCCTCCTATAAAGGATTTGCTTCCTAGGTTGACACCAATTCTGAAGAATAGGCATGAGAAAGTCCAGGAGAATTGCATTGACCTTGTTGGACGAATTGCTGACCGTGGGGCTGAGTTTGTTCCGGCAAGGGAGTGGATGAGGATTTGCTTTGAGCTTCTTGAGATGCTTAAAGCCCACAAGAAGGGTATTCGGAGAGCTACGGTGAACACCTTTGGGTATATTGCCAAAGCCATTGGACCGCAAGACGTCCTGGCTACCTTGTTGAATAATCTCAAGGTGCAGGAGCGGCAGAACCGTGTCTGCACAACTGTCGCCATTGCTATAGTTGCAGAAACCTGTTCCCCCTTTACAGTTCTGCCAGCTTTGATGAATGAGTATCGTGTGCCAGAACTTAATGTGCAGAACGGTGTCTTGAAATCCCTCTCTTTTCTGTTCGAGTATATCGGTGAAATGGGAAAAGACTACATCTATGCCGTGACCCCATTGCTTGAGGATGCCCTCATGGATAGGGATTTGGTTCACAGGCAGACTGCGGCTTCTGCTGTTAAGCACATGGCCTTGGGGGTTGCTGGTTTGGGTTGTGAAGACGCTTTAATCCACTTGCTCAACTATGTGTGGCCAAACATTTTTGAGACTTCCCCGCATGTGATAAATGCTGTCATGGAAGCAATTGAAGGAATGAGGGTGGCCTTAGGTGCTGCTATTGTGCTAAACTACTGTCTTCAGGGGCTCTTCCATCCTGCTCGTAAGGTTAGGGAGGTCTACTGGAAGATTTATAACTCGCTGTATATTGGAGCACAAGATGCTCTTGTGGCGGCATATCCTGTGCTGGAAGACGAGCATAGCAATGTATACAGCAGGCCTGAGTTAATGATGTTTGTCTGAATTAAGTGCAGTTTCATTTTACCTAGGAGTTAACATATGGGGGTAACTGATGTTATGATGTTAGAGGCATTTTGCTTTAGTTTCTTTAAATCAATATGTTTATTAGACAATATTATTGAATCTGAATCTCTATTATGTGTGTGGCGGGTACGGGACCTCGTTTACTTGAGAAATCATATGCTATGTCAGTATTATTGCAACTCATTGATTTTCTCTTGCTTCGTTTTTTGTGTTTTGAAAAAAGAAATGTATGTGAATTGTGATAGGAGGCTGTGATCATCGTCTCTTCCTATCTGAAGCAAAATTTAATATTTTCATATATATGGCCAAAACAGTGTGAAGCAATTCTTCTTGCCTGCTTTAATTTACCAGTTCAAAGTTCAAATACACTATCTATTATTTTGCCTACTATAAATCCAAATGGAGATTGTGAGGTTGATTGTTGTTTGGATCCTCATTATGCAGATTGCTTAAATGCCACAGCATCTACTTCAGGAGCTTTTGGTACTTCAATGATCTTTTAGCAGCACCAACTAGTCTGCTTTTTGTTTTTACTAAGAGGGAGGGAAATGGATTACTATAAGAATAAACCTTCCAACTAACTATCATGAGAATTAAAACATATTTAAACAAAGTAGAGGGAGAGAGAGATTTAGAGACTTTTGAAAAGTATGCCTTCAAAAGGATTGACTTGGTTATCATCAATTACCCTTAAAAACAACCATAATTTTTATTGGAATAATGCTATAAACTATATTTTTATCATACCATTATATTACATTGTCCTGTCGGCCCTTGCCATAATCACTACAAAAACGTGTCATTACGTCAAAGATGATTCAAAATTCAATTATCACAATCAAATGCATGAATTCATTCTCATTTAGTTTCGAGAAACTCATTTGATCCTGTGTTTCCATTTGGGTAATTAAAACAAGGTTATGTCAAATCCGGGTCATTTATGAACTTAACCAAGCATTTTTAGGTGGATCCCACAGGACACATGTGGACGGTTAGGATATAGAGTGCAGTGAGGGGTAAGTGAAGCGCTCGGAGGAAAGCTCCCTTTAAACCCTTCCTTAAACCCCGCAGTTAATCACAGGCCTTCAAATCTCTCTCTCTCGCTAAGCTTCTCTCTTCAATCAAAAAGCGAAGAAGCAACAATGGAGGGTGTGGTACCTCCAGGTACTTCCACGCAAAGCGAGGTTCCGAAGCCCACCAAGGAAGAGAGAGTAGATTACATGAACCTTCCCTGCCCCATACCCTACGAAGAAATTCACCGCGAATCTTTCAGTTTGTACTCCGTACTATCAAATATTTTTATCATTTTCACTTTCTCAATAATGATATATTGAGTCTTTTATTAATCTCTCTTCTGAGCTTTTTCTTTTTACGGTGTATTTAGTCGTTCTTGGTGGGTGTTCTCTTTGTATTGTGTCTGTATGTGTACTTTAATAATATCTTTCATGATGGTGGAGTTAGTGTTAAAGTAGATTTGGAGATTTAGCTTCAGCGATAGAAGTGATGTGGTTAAAACATTTAAGGGCATGGGCTTTAGAGTCTCGCCTAATTCTAGTAGTATATCTGGAGTTCAGAATTCAAGTCGCCTCATATGTTTTTTGGAATTATTTTATACCGATATTGTTATTTTCTGAAGCTTTGGGTTGGGTGCTCTCATTTGTAGGATTGAAACTGCCAAATCTTTTTATTTTTAGTTTTTAAGAGATACATCTGTACAGTCAATTCACCATTGTTCTAGTCTCAAACGGAGTCTATCTAGTTCCTCCAGACCATTTCTCTCACATGTGCTGTTGTTTTTAATGATGCTTGACACTCACTTAATTCATTGCTTGTACTTTTGCAATTCAGTTACTAGATTGTGTGGTATATGCTACCACCAAAATAGAGTTTTCCTAGAGCATGTTATGAGGAAGATTAGTCATTGGAAGATAGGCTTGGGAGTTTTCTTTTGCTGAAAATAGGGTTTTGAGTTTCGTGAATGTATTTGGCAGTGTCCTTAAAACCAGAACTTTTTGAGGGGATGCGCTTTGATTTTACCAAACTACTCAATCCGAATTTTGCTCTCAGTCACAGGTAGCTTTGACTTCTCTTTCATAATGAACTTCTGTGTGCATGGTTTTCTTTACTGTTTCTTCTTTTAGTTTTCCTGGTTGATTTTGATGACTATTTCAACTGTCCATCAGTGTGTACATGGGACCTACAGCCATTCCTTCACAATCTTCTGAAACCATAAAAATCCCCACTGCTCAGTATGAGTTTGGTGCTAACTTTATAGACCCAAAGGTAGGGTGTCATCATCACATTCACTTTTCTAGATTTTTATTGATATAGTGACTTTTTGGAATTATTTACTTTTGTAACTCCAATCACACTTGGACGAATTTATGGGTTTTTTTCACAGTTGATGCTGGTTGGGAGGGTATTGACAGATGGTAGACTAACTACTAGAGTGAAGTGCGATTTGACCGACAGACTTAGTATTAAGGTTAATGCCCAGGTACATGATATTTATATATATATCAAAGTTAATTTTTTATGAATCTGTCTTTCTCTGTCACATTTCTGAGGCAGAAACTGCACTTTCTAGAAGTTTAAGCTAATTGAATGATTTGTTTATCTTCTTTTCCAGCTCACAAATGAGCCACACATGTCTCATGGTATTGTCAACATTGATTACAAGGTTTAGCATCTTTGCTACTATATTTGCTATTTCTTTTCTTTTCTTTTAAATGATTCATTTTGCTTTTATAAACAATATTGATGTAGTCAGCAATTCAGTTTATGTTTGTCAATTATTACAATATTTTTTATTGCAAGGTTACTTAACTAATGATGTATTAGAGAAAACTTTCATTTAGAAAATTACTGCTGCTGGCTCTTCTATCTATTATTTCCTTAATTAAGGATCCGATTATCTAGGACATACTTATCATATTCATTGTGCTTAACGTATTATAACATATAGTTAGTGAATATTGAAAGGTGGTACTATATGAATGGTGTCTTTTTTTTTCTTCAGAAAAATGAAAACAAAATTGTGGTGGGATACATGTTCCTCATATTATTCATGCTTCAATGAGACAACGTCTGCCTTGAGGTTTCTGAATGCGTTTTTTTTTTTTTTTTTTTTTCTGATAAATTTATTCTTTTTTTGTTCAAGTCATAGTTCTAATACATGGGAAGTATACAAGATAAATATAAAAGAAGTGAAACTAAGAATAAAGCTATGATCTTAAATGTCCACAAAAGACAAGGAAGAGAGCCACCCAATTGCTCTCAATGGCTATTGTGTTTATTGGGAATGCCTCAGTATATTGGGGTCCATTAAGCGTTAGGCTGTTTATATTCTGATTAGAATCCAGGACACAATTGTAGCTTTGCAATTTCCGAATTGAGGTTTAGAATGCAAAATAGACTGTCAAAATATTGAATCAGTTTAAAGATATAGATTCTGAACTTTCTGAATTCTAAACAAAAAAGTGTATAAAAAGCAAGAAGTGATGGCAATGCACAGAAGGTGGCCCAGGTTGGATTCTATCCCGTAAGTAATGGGAGCCTGAATGCATGGAGGCTGTGGGGTTTGCAGTTCACCGTAGCATACATAGAACACCTTATGCCAGCTCTTGTCTCGGTTGTTGCAGGACCTTCTCTTCAATGGCCTTCTCATGCCTTGCAGTGAAGCACCTTGTAATTCTCAACCATTCCACATGTCCCTGCTTCTAGACCTTGGCATTCTAAATTTTCCTCCAAACCACAGCATGTTTAAACATTTTTCTTTTCCACTCTTGGTTTCATCTGTGGTGCATCCATTTGTGGTTCTTGTCACTCACCTATTCTTTGCGTTTTTTTTACTTTGACATTTAGAGCATTGGACAGATATTTTTGTTTTGTCTGGAGCATAATATATACTGGAAAGTGGGGTTACTTTTTAAGAAGACTTTTGAAAGAACATTTTAATGCTCAATATTGACTCTTTCCTCTTCTTGTTTTTTATTTCACTGTACAGGGGAAAGACTACAGGACCCAGTTTCAACTGGGCAATGGTGCCTTATTTGGAGCCAATTACATCCAGGTAAATGGTATGCTTGTATGATGCTCTAGCTGTTGATGCCATTGTTTTACAATGTGGAAATTAGTGTCAAAGAACTTGGGTCATAACTATGTGAAAAAGCAAAAACCTGTACTTTCTTTTTCTCAATGGAAAATGGTAGCGGAGTTTCAGAGTTTAATATTGCTACAAACAATTTCAAGATACTGACCAACTCATTATAATCTTAGAGAATTGTCCTAGTAGAAAATCCCACAGTAGGTAATAGGTAAACAGGTTATGCTAATATTGCATGGAACCTATCTAAGTCTAGTTTCTGAAGAGTCCTCTCCATCCTTTTATCCCCCGAAACGAACAATGGTGGTAATGTGGTATGTTGGTCTCAACAGTGGTTATGATTTGATTAATCTTAGTCCACTAAATGTATCCCAAGGATGTGGTGGACCAAAGTGTTTGTATTCAATATATGTAATACACTTTCTGTTCCTGTAAATTTTGTGGTACTAATGTCGTTATTGATTATAAGCAGCATACAAATGTTATATATTCATCTAAACAGCAGTACATTTTATAACCTCTGGCAATTTGGCCATTGCAGATGGCTTCTGAAATTATTTTTCCTCTCCCTCTCTCTCTCTCCAATATGAAACTGAATCTGCATCTCTTCTTGCAGAGTGTGACCCCACATTTATCTTTGGGTGGGGAAGTTTTTTGGGCTGGTCAGCATCGAAAGTCAGGTGTTGGTTACGCTGCTCGTTACGAGACTGACAAGATGGTAATGTGGCTTGGTGTTCATCCTTTATCACATGATTGAATCTGAAAAAAAAAAAAAAAAAAAAAAAAATCTTTGAATAGTATCAATTTTGGAATAGTTAATATGTAAAATATTTTTCTTTTGTTTCTCATATTCCTGCTCAAGAATGTGCATTGAAATAATAGATGTATATATATTCAAGAGAGATGAGTTCCTGGTTTTGGTTGTGACAGACATGAATCTGAGACTACGGACCTGCATTTTCTCACATTTGGAACTGTGTATTTCTCAATATTTTGGACGCAGGTTGCTGCAGGACAAGTTGCTACTACTGGAATGGTTGCTCTCAGCTATGTTCAGAAAGTTTCTGAGAAAGTAAGAAAGTTTGCGTTTGAAATTTTTTGTAATAACATGTATAGCAATCTATATTCATTATGCTGTTTTCTTCTATTTAGGTTTCTCTAGCATCAGACTTAATATACAACTACATGTCAAGAGATGTCACAGCAAGTGCTGGCTATGATTACATCCTCAGACAGGTAAATTCTGCTTTCTCAAGTGTTTTAATGTCTATGAAATATGACCTCTCACAGAGGTATTTCGTTTATCTATTAGCATATCAGTGGATCAGTAATTGTGCATTAACACTAAGAGCAAAAGTGGGTTATCTATTAATGCTCCTTGACTGAGATGGTTCACAACACCATCATTGGCACTTTCTCCGAACCTGTAGCAATAAACAATCCAAAAAGTTCCTTGCCATTGGTTCCTTTAATTCAGAAAATGGGCAGAATCAGTGTCTTCCTTCTTGATCGATGGGAAGATCTCTTGCATGATTGTTATGATTCCCTTTTACAAGTGAGGTTAATCTATAAATGCCGGAAAATTTCAAAAATTTTTTTTTTTCTTAAATGAAGAATGAAATATTCCATTCTATTAGTATAACAATTTCTTATGGTTGTTTCAGTGTCGTCTTCGAGGGAAGATAGATTCCAACGGTTGTGCATCTGCTTTTCTAGAAGAGCGATTAAATATGGGTTTTAAGTTTATTCTGTCCGCGGAGGTTAGCAATCTGCTTGTTTATGCTGATGCGTTTTTCTTCTGCACCTCCACCTTGGTTTATATCTTTTGGTCTATACTTCTAATTTAGTTTAATCGAGAGTAGGGACTTTGAGAAGGAAATTATTGTCACCAACCGTCTGAATGGAGCTCCAATGGTGAAATCATCCGGCTTAAGTTATTCAATTTCTGTTTTGCAGATAGATCACATCAGGAAAGACTACAAATTCGGGTTTGGGATCACTGTTGGAGAATAGAATCGATAGCTCCAATGCTCTATTCTTGCGGTTTACATAAGTTCACACTTGCTACCAACTTGGCAAATTTTGTATTTTGAATCTACATTCAGCCATGACTCATGAGCCATGTTTGTTTTTATTCTTAGCAACTCCTATATGCGAAGCATGATGTTTTCTAATTAGACTTCCTAATTACAACTGGCTAGAAAAGTTCTAATGTTATTTCGCGAGGTAATTTACATCGAAACGATGGCCCTATGACAATGATAGAAGACCTGAATAATCAACATCTTTATCAAGGAGTCTCAGAAAATCTTTTTCACTCATTATTGATCTTTATTTGCAATGACTAAATTTTGGGTTTACTAAAAATATAGAGAAGCTGATGCCTACTCAGCGTTGGAAGATAAAAAAGTTAGTGACTTAATAATAAGGAAGTCCGAAGCCCTAATGAGCCTATTCAATGAACTATTAAGTCATCAAGTCTTCTAGTAGCGTTGATTAACTCAAAGCACAAAGCAATTTTAAAATTACAATTAAAAACAGTTTTTAAGTTTTTACATTTATGAAGCAATTTTAAAATTACAATTAAAAACAGTTTTTACATTTATGTCGCATCAAATTTTTTATTTATTTTTTCCTTGTGATTGAATTGGCATTTGGGCTCAAAAGAGGGTTATCATTTGTGTTCTGTATGGCCCATTCACATTGTTTATACTTTAATCAAAGGCCAAGGCAAATGTTAAAGAGTAAGAGAGACACAGAGAGGAGAGGAAAGCAAAGCGAAGAAAGATGGAGCGAAATAGAAAGAAGAAGGCGGAGAAGAATGATGAGGTAGAAGAGCTACTCCAAGCAGCTGAGGACGAATTGCTCCTCAAGCTTTCCCTCGATTCCCACACGTCCCGCCTCCCACCCGACTACCTCCCCTCCGATCTCGACCGCCGTTTCCAAGCCCTCAAATCGCGACCCTCTGTCTCCCCTAACCCTTCTTCTCACTCTCTATCCGAATCAACCACGTCTAGCGTGGACGAAGAGAAGCTCTCCTCCAGATTCGCTGCTCTCAAGGGCTCTCATGGAATTCCTGCCAATGCCGATCCCAAGTTGTTATCCACCGGTGATGATGCTACCGATGATGAAGAAGATGAAGTGGAGAAGTTGATTCGGTGGGCCAAGGATGCCGCTCGTCTCGACCCCTCTCCTTCGTCCGATGAAGATGACGATAACGACGAAGACGACGACGATCATGCAAAGGGACACCCTCGGAAATAAAATGGGTCTACCCTCTTATTGTAATGTGCGATATCCAAGTCAACTTTCGTGTAGCCATTTCTCTTCAAGAAATTAATTTTGAATAAATAAAATACGAGCTTCTTCCTCTCCTTCTTCTGCTTCTTCTTCTTCTTCCTATGCCTGCCTCCCACCAATTAAACTGTTATTCTCTCTCAAATTGCTGAACATCTTCTTCCATGAAATTTTGCAGGCTTTACATCTTTCACATTTTGGCTAAACGACAATTTTAAAAATCAAATCAAACCAATTTTATCATACACTTGATACTTGATTTTTTTAAAATCACTTTTTCATAAATCGTCAATTTTTCAAACGAACACATTTTGAAAGTGCTAAACCAAACGGCCATAAACTAAACACAACAGCTGAACTCTCGTTTGCTTGGGGAAAAAAAAGGTGTGGAACCATTGAAAACAGTGAAAGGCTGTGAAGGAAGATAAATATGTATCGTATTGTACATGTCAATGTATAGCAACTAGATAAATTAATATGGACTCCAATGAAGCCTTTGAAAAAAACCAAAAAAACAAAAAAACCAATAATATCTAACAACTACAAAATCACCCTTCACAAAGGGCTGAGGTTCATAATCGGATGAAGAGCCATGGACACTGACTTCTTCTCCTTCCTCCTCCTCCTCCTCGAGGTTGTTGAAATCTTGAAACTTTTTCTTGCTAGTTGTATATACCCAAAACAAGTTTGAATTCGACCAAAGTTTTCCCAGTATCCTGCAGTGACGGTATTAAAACCTCTGTATCGTTTAGGAAGCAAGTAGGATATGATATATATATCTATATATAAACAAGGATGAGAAACAAAATGGTAAGGTTTGTTCCCCCTCCCTCACCTAGCATAAAATTAACGGAATTCATCATGGTACTCATCATCCTCATTGTCCTCATTGAATATAGCACTGTAAAATACATACGGGTTATCAATCATCTCTGTCAAGGTTAGGCGTCCATCTTTATCACCATCTGCCTGCAATAATCAACTCACCAGATAAGCCATCTGACTTAATTGAAAATTTCTTATTTCATGGAATTCATATAATACTTGTCACCATCTCTGAATTGTCCTAACCGGTATGTTTCACCACAAAGTCAACTAATATTGATCACAAATTCAACTTTGAACATAAAATTCTGGGAAAGTAAGTTTATACACAACTAACACTTACGGGATTTTTTTTTTTTTTTTACAAAAGAATATATTGAGAGGAAAAGATAAAATGAAATCGCCAAACCCTAACAGGATCACAAGGCATAATCAATCACAACTAAAATGGTCTGAATTTTAAACGAGAACATACTATTTGGGCAACCACAATAATGTTCCCAAATCAGAGCTCCCCTCTTAGCTGGGAAATCAGCTTGTGAGTTCTCTGAACTTGGTAGAAAAAGAATGCTACCCCTAAAGGTCCTTGGGAGACCAGCTATCTACTTTAGCATACCGATTTATCTCCTACAACCCATGAGATCAAGAGATTCCCAATACCCTGCACAACATGCAGACTTCTATGAACTCCCTCCAGCATACTTTATTCTATCAACTGCTGGCAAACTCATTATGCAAATTTCAGCATAATAGCCAATATGCTCTGGGAGATAAGGACCTTAAGACCTAGATGATCTGTGCTTTTGATAAGTAATTCAGGAGCCAATTAGCTCTGGAAGATGAGGAGCTTAAGACCTAGATGATCTTTGCTTTTGATAAGTAATTCAGGCCCAGATACTTCAGAGAAGAAAATTAGATGAGTTATTCTAATGCATTATCGGTACTTAACCTGCCAATACCTATCTTTACTACAATGCCAAGAGATAATACAAGATAAGTCCAGAACATAAGTTACAGAATCATGGACAAGAGGAGCTAGATCTCAAGCTTAAGATTATGTAGATGATTAGAAATCTAGTGAATTTTCATGTATACTTCATGTGTATTTGAGTTGCATCTCTTGTGCTTTTTAATGAACTTGTTTTACTTATTAACAAAAAAAAAAAAAAAATTCTAGTGAACTCAAAGCATAAAAATGTCTAGAGAGACAATTACTCGACCAATCTCAGCTGAGTGGATAAGTATGTCACTAAGGGCCCTATCATTTCTCATCCCAAAATATCATACTTGAAGCAATAGTAATAGGCAGAGAGTCATTACTAAACAAAAACAAAAACCTCATGGCCATATAAAAAAAAAGTATACACGAAAATACATCCAGGTGTACATAAAGTGGGAGCCTTAAAAAATAAAATATAGACACTCATATAAAAGGCTTTTAAATCACTTTAGATCCAACTTAATTTTAAGAATTTAGTCCCCACTTCAGTCACTAAGACCATCTACTCCCTAAGGCCATCTTGTCGATATTAATAACATATAGTGAGAATACCATTAAATGGAGTAAAGATCCATAAAATAGAAACTAAATCTGCAAGGCTGCAATGTCTCCTCTTATCAACCTCATTCACGACAACACCTAATTAGTATATTTATGTACAATATGATACCTTCAGCTAACAGATTGGCTATCACCTAGATCCCCTAGGGAAATTTTATCATATTGTTGCAGATTTATTTTTTAATTTGCTGTGTGGTAGTTGTTTGCTTAATTTTCTCTTTTAATTTCGTGGGTTTGATAAAGGGGTATGTTAGAGGGCTGAAAAAGGACTTATAAAGGACAAAAAAGTTCATAATTGTTAAGTCTAAAACCCAACAGAATCTGGCCAGCTGTATTTTTCTCCACAAAGGAGAGCTTACTTTTTAAAACAGACCCTAATCGGCCTCCATATTTTTACCAAGTTGAAATCCTAATCAGCCTCCAGATTTTAATCTAATTAAAACCCTAACTTCATCCCAAACACCCGCCTGTTTTCAGCTTCCAAATAACCCTAGGAAATTTTCTTGCAACCCTAGCTCAAAAACATTGTTTCAGCCATCAGTTTACAGCCTCAAAATACACCCCACGTGAGCTTAAAAAAACTCAGCTCTCGCTATCTTCAAGCTAAGACCTATGAAGCCTAAAAACAATCTCCCTAGCAGACAAATCCAAAACAGGTAGAATTTTTATTTTTTATTTTTATTTTGATAAGTAAATGGAGTTAATTAAAAACCAAATGGCACATCCAAGTACACAGAAAATATACAAGAGAAGAACCTAACAAGAAAAAAAAGGGTCATGAAAACTAGAGCTATGAAAGCAATCATTTTTGATTTGGCACCGGGTATCTGGAGCTTCGCTTCAACTAATCCCAGGGTGCACAGGCCCTCGGCAAGGATTTTCTCACAAGTGCACCTCAGTTAATTCAAGAGGCAAACCCCCAATCCGATAGCCCTAAAAAGCAGTTTGTACTTAGTGGGTTTCGAACTTAAGACCTTGAGGAGCATACTCAAAGTCTCAAGCTATCCAACCATTGAGCCAACCTCTTGAGGGGCATACTCAAACTAGAACTATGAAAGCAATCATAGGCATTTCTCCACTGAAAAGGGTATGGAAAAAGGTCTTTAGATCCGCCACCATCCTCTCATTGACTTCAAAGCTCTGGACATTTCTTTCTCTCCAAATGCACCACATCAAACAAAGTGGAATCATCTACATAGCTTCGCTTTGAGAATTACCAAACTTCTTTCTTCAACAAGGGAGGAGATCTCTCACCAAAAAAAGTACCATAAGGCATTAGCTACCTCACAATGGAGTAAGAGGTGGTTAACGGTTTTCCCACCCTTCTTATGCATGCAACATTAATTTACTACAACGATTTTCTGTTTTCTTAAGTTGTCTACTGTAAGGATCTGTGATGAGTTGTAATAACAGTAATACAATGGATTCAGTTTTTAATTGTTGTGAGACATTAGGTTTACTTTGATTTTGAGTTTATGGAATTATTGTATCCTTAAGTTTCTAATTCGAGCTCTTCCTACAGGAAGGGTACAGATGCATAGCTTGATATAGGTTAGCAATTGTAAACTTTTACCACGTCAGATGAAATAAGAGTAAGAAATCTATTTGAATGACAAGTTCTTCTGCTCATCTAAGAAACAGGGATCTTAACAGCACATTTTAAACTAAGCTTCTCTTAAGTACTTTTTTTTTTTTAAAAAAAAAGTATAAGCTTCTCTTAAGTCCTAAAAGTTAATTTACGTGATATGAGAGAACCAAATCAAAGACCACTGAAGATGCAAAACAAGTCTCCAGATTGTTTATAACACATTTAATCACTTATCATTTAACAGGCCCCTCACCATCAAAAGATTTACTCATGTAGTCATGTTAGTACATATGCAAAACACTCTACTGCATAGTAAAGATCCACCTTCCACGTAAGTGGCTGCAAATTATATTTAGAGCTTAGATAACTCATAACTGCACATCAAATGATACAGGAAGTACAAATAGACACATTTATCATAAATTAAATAAGAAATCAGTTTTCAGCCAAATAAATACCTGTGATATGATGTAGTCTGCTTGCTGTTTCGCATAGTATCGCTCTGATGGGTGAAGTTTTCCAATTACAGGTAGTAGTTCTACATCAGACAAGTATCTGTGAAAGAAAAGTAAAATGCAAGTAATTAATTAATAGTATACATCATTCACAGATCAATATTCATATGAGAAATGTATCTTGCTGAGTACCCATCACCATCTTTATCAAGCTCAGCAAACAATTTTCTAGCAGGGGCCTCCATCGAATCATCATGTTCATGTGAAGAATTGTGAACTTCTTCATTATAACTTCTCACCATGTCAAATAGCCCATGAAAAAATTCTTTGAAATTAACCTTCCCATCTTTGTCGGTATCTCTTTCCCTAAAGATGAAAAAAGGCAAAGTGAACAATTGACTAAGAAAAAGCAATGACTTCCAAAAAAATCAAAAGCCCCATTAAAGATGTAACTAATTGAAGGAAAAGTGAAGCAATATAGCAAGAGGATAGATTTAACAGAAAAAAGTCGTTGATCAAAACAAGATAAAAGAATCTCCTCGGTAACAAGCAGTTAAATATCCTCAATATGGGCAATAAATGACTTTGAATATAATTAGTAGCAACGAACTTCATGCACTTGTAGCTAGAAACTAAAAGGCCAAGTCCCAACAACAAAGAATTCCCACCTCAAATACCTAGATGGTCTAAACCACAATACGTAGATAATTAGGTCCATATTAAACAGATTGAATTGAGAACTGAAGAAAGAGGCCTGTCGTAATAATGAAAGTGATATAGAAACTCAAAAATTCTAGATTAAATAATTTAATATTTAGAATATGATATAAGAGAAGGGGAATCTAGATCGGGAGGAGCAGATTGACACCTACTAATTCAATTGATAATCTAATGTTTTTCACTATAAGAAATTTGTTTCATGCCCTTCGGGAATGATCTAATAGGTTGGTCAATGCTTTGTAGCTCACCACATGGCAAGAATGTACAACTACAAACTTGAATGAAACGTATGATTCAAATGATTTTATCAAATACACGGGGTTAAAAAGGATGCAACACTTAATAACTGCCAGAGAAGAGAGCTTGATGAAACTCATCTCACCTAACTTCCTCCTTGCACAACCAATGAAGTAGCTTTGGGTTTTTGGTATCAGCTGGATGCATAAAGCTAGAAATCAAGAATAGAAGAGTTGAGGAACAGTATTAGATTCAATTGGCAAAAACATAAAGAAGCTATTTTGCAATAAAAGAAACTTGCTAGACAGTATAAGCTCACTCGTTGAACTCGGTTAAATTTAAGAGACCGTCTCCGTCTGCATCTGATGCATTGAAATGCTCCTCTTTCCACCAGCCCATATCATAGCCAAAAGAAGTATTATCTGTTAAGATAAATAGAAATCACCATCTGAGACAAACTCAGATAGAAATGAGGCCATGATGGCCTATGAAAAGACATAAGATATGGCCCTAAAAAGAGCAAATTGATAGCAACATTTCACTGTAGACGACCCTAATGGTAAGGAAGGCCATTATCTAGGTCATCCCCTAGAATTGAAAAATATGAAACCTCATAAAAAGAATAGTTACATGGTAAGGGAAACAAAAGAGACGCTCATGAAATGGGGTAAAGAGGAAGCATAAAAATTAAGATACCAGCTTATAATGTTGGAAATCTTATGATCCAATTTAAGGAACCAAATTAAGATAAAATTAAAAAATCTAATGAATTTTCATCAAGTCAAGTGATTCTAAAGTCAAATGAACCAAGAGAGGTATAACCAGATCAGTGAAACTTCACTCACAAAGAAAGGCAAAAGGAAAAAACACATCCACCAAAGAAGGATAGACGCTCTCTCGCTGAAAACATCATATCTCCATCAATTCACTGGACTACAATGATATTACCGAACAATAATAGTGAAATCAGAACAGAAATATATCAGGTATCACAAAAATATTCAATGTCTAGAAAACTGAGGAAAAAGAAAAAGAAAAATATACCGTAAATTCCACAACATATGCTAAAATCGAGCATATTTAAAAACATACAACCAACCCAAAAAATTCCGCAAGCAAAGTGTATAAATTAACCATTATCCAAACATCCATCAAACAAAAGAACAAAAGGAAAAATCTACAGAAAGCAAAGGCGTTCACTGACCCGCATTCTGAACCCAACTTGGGGGGTCATATTCGGCAAAAGAAACAAACCCATCTTTGTTCTTGTCGTGAGCGTCCATCTCCCTCTGCGTCCTATGCATCACTTCCCTGTCGGCCTGCTGCAAGGTCCACTCGGTTAACTCGTGCTCGGTCACGAACCCATCAGTCGGGTCCCCATCGATCTTCGGGAAGAGCAACACCAGCCTATTGGTTACATTGAACCTATCCTCATCGTTCAAGTAGTCCTCGGCGTCCATGAAGTCCTCCCACTCGGGCTGCGACTCGGCGGCCGGGGCCGAGTCCACGTGAACGACCTCGGGATGTGCGTGCTCGAAGTACTGCTTCTCCCACTGGCGGTCCTCGCGGCGGAGCTCGATGTCGGCGACAATGGGGTCGAAAGGGATGGGCTCGTGGTGGATGTTGTGGGCACGGGGAGAGAAGGTGAAGTTGGAGCGAAGCTTGAGGCGGCGGTGGCGGTGGTTTGGGGGCTTCATGGGAGAGTGAGAGATGAGAAGGAGAAGAAGGACTAGTATGGTTAAGTATATGAAGATGGAAACTTTGCCCATTCTCTGTATTCTACCCAATCCAATATATTATATATTATATATATATGCACTGGTATATGTTTCACAATGCGATCAAGATTTCAACTGGGTTTGTGTATAACATTCCAAAAATTCAAGATTTTGGGTGATTTCAGGCAGATGGAGAGAATTCAAGATTTGGGTGCGTCAGAGAGAGAGGGGGGATCTAGCGGGTTTACGCAGAGAAGAGAGAGAGATATAGAGACGAATAGGAATTTTGACTGGGAATGGAAGTGGAAGTAAGACGCGTGAAGGTGAATGCTTTGAGGTTTTTTAGATCTGCTAGGAAACAAACACCAATTTAATATTTATGTGTTGTTTGTCATCTGTCTGTCAACCTCTACACTCTACACGCCCTTTGGCGATGCCAACTTCTTATGTTTTTGTGTTTTAAGTTTTAACTAGCCACTCCTTGTCGCCTCTCATGAATCATCATTTGATATACAGCAGTAATCCTATATGATATACTTTCATTTTGTTTTTTTTTATAAGTACCTTCCATTCAAGGAAAGTAGAGAACAATTTAACAAATGCCAAAAGAGTTACTCCCTAACAACAAATCCAAAATAGAATAAACAGTATAAAAATTGTAAATAGAAAATAGACAATGAGTCAAATAACAATCTCAATGAATCATAAAAGATCAAAACCTCTATATCTTAGGCAAAAGCCAATAAAAGATTCTTATAACGCAGCTAAATCACAAAATCAAAAGATATGGGTAGGAACATAACCGTCACGAGACCTTTAACCCTATTCAAACCCTAAAAGGGGACTTGGATAGATATTCACTAGTGAATCCTCTTCCAAATGGATGGACTGGTTTGACAATGAATTGGCCCAAGGATGAAGGGTCCATATCCACTTATCTTACCTGGTTTCAGATGTGAGATGGAATAAAAATCTGTGCTAGATTTTGGAGGCCTCAAAGAGATTAATCCACTTTATCCAAGCCCCAAGTTCTTGCTTCAGGAATAAGGAGATCACGGATATGGGCTTGGGGAGGCTAGAAAGGTTTGGTTTTGGTGTAAGAGTCAGTTTCAAAGATTATGAGAGAAATATGTTGACATTTATGTGCAACACAAAATTGTTCAAAACTGATCCAACTATGGCCGAGTCGTGGGCAACATGGAAGGTTGTAGAATTTTGCAAAGACCTGTGAGGCTGTGACTTCTGTTGTATTGTATGTGTTACAAGCATTATTATTCGGTTGTTTGGTCATTAAAACTTTGCACAAGCATTGATTTCTTTTTAACCGTTTAATCATTAAATTCTTATTTACAAGCATTTACAAGCTCTCAATCCTTTTACCATTGGCTATCTTATAGTTAAAGAAAGACTTGGTCATAGACTTTAAACATATGTATTTATTACATAATCATAAGCTTTTAAAAGAAAAACGTTCAGCACCTTTTGACATTAACAAGGAATGCATTTGTTCATTAATAAGTTTTATGGTTTTCACATCATATGACCGTTTGGTCATAAATTTATTTTTCCTATGGCAGTTAGAGAACCACCAGCTCACTTGTGTTTATATATTGAGTTCACAAAAGAGTTTTAGAGGATACTTCATTTGCCCGCAAAACTCTATTTTTCTTAAACTCAAAACATGTGGCAATGTTCCATCTATATCTTCTATTCTTTGTGTTTTCTCTGCATGGATTTTTTTATTTTTATCAAGAAGATCAAAGAGTTGTTCTATTAGACTTTATTATTGGAAGTGCATCCTTAACAAAGTTAGACGCTATAGTTTAATTCTAGGAAGTTGTCTGTCAAAGGATCCGATCGCATCGAGTTATATACCCCTGAAGGCACAAATAAACCTTTAAGGATAACGTCTTTACGTGATTGTATAGCATTATGAGATCTTTCTATACTCTACTACTTTAATCTTTGTATTTTATTGTTAATTTTCATATTGTAATTATTTTATTATATCAATGAGAATTTGTGTACCATCCAAAATTATTTCCAATAACTTCAACATGTTATGATTGAAGGTGGTGCATTGGAGATAATACATACTATGTGAAGGGAATTGGTAAATGACGCAAAAACTATGCTACACAACTTCCAGTCATGGCATATATGGCATGCAAATAAAGAAGCTAACGAAGCGGCTTATTGTTTAATGAAAACAACAACTCATCAATTGTTGGAGTAAGTACGAGCAAAGGATTATCATATATTTTTTTTTGAAATATAGTACTTACATAGCAAGATGTAGGCACTTGATTTTTATGAAAGTCCTATAATTTTACCTCAAAAAAGGTATCATTCTTCAATAATTGAATGGAAAGAAAAAGAAATATCTTAAACATACTGAAGAGAAAGTATCTACTAGTAATGTTAAAAATTACATTTTTATTTTATAACTTTTTTTTTTTTAATTTTCATGAATAATGATGAGTGATACAACAAAAGAAAAGGATGACGGCAGGGGGGATTTGGATCCCCTGGAATTCCAGAATCTGGAATTAAATGATCTTGGCCTTCCATTTTATTTGAAGGTCCAAAATAAGCCACATGGCTAAAACCCACTTCCCTCCCAAAACCCACTTATTTTTAGGATACCAAAAGACATTCCCTCCCAAAACTCATTTCTTCCTCACGTCAAACCAGCTTTACCCTTCTTCTTCTTCTGCCTCTTCTTCAAGCTTCTTCCTCTGCATTTAAGGCTTCTTCTTCCTCACATCTAGACATTTCTTCCTCTGCATCTAAGGCTTCTTTTCTTTCGAGGAGGATTGACATTGATTATGTACCAGTTCTGGAAAAAAGTAGAACATCTGGAGAAAATCAACTTCTTCCCCTTCTGGAGAACGCCAAAGTATCTGCAAAATAATTTATGAGAAAAATCTAGCTTCTTTGAGGCCGTTAAGGTTTCTAACAAAAAATGTACATGGTCTATGATCTTTCCGCGAGTGTTTTTGTTCAGGAATGTACCTACTCTTACTCTGCAGTTGTGATATGTAAAAACACGTCCGGAACAAACAAAGTCCAACAGAATTTTCTCACGATTCTTTATTTATTTATTTTCTCAATTCAAAAAAAAAAAAAAAATTGCCTCAATACAAAAATACTCACAAAACTTTTAATCCAAAAAGGTAGACAATAACCCAAATCAGAGAACCCAACCTGACCGGATATTTGGTATTGGCGTTTGGCGTTGGGTTTTGAGTGTGGATTTGACTCCGCCTCAAATTTTATTTTTTGGCCCAGATGCGAACAAAGACGAACCGGAGACGAAGAACCAACAAGCCAGAGTCCACTAAAAGCGGCAGAAAGGCCGCGCGATTCAAGCAGCGGCTCAGCCTCAATTTTTTCTTTAGGTTTTCTGCGAAAGACGAAGAAGGGTAGCTGGGATTTTTTTTCAGACGTGAGGAAGAAGTGGGTTTTGGGAGGGAATTTCTTGGTATCCTAAAAACAAGTGGGTTTTGAGGGAAGTGAGTTTTAGATGCAGAAAAGAAGCTTTGGATGCATATGAAGAAGAGGTAGAGGAAGAAGAAGGGTAAAGTTGAGATTTTTTTCAGACGTAAAGAAGAAGTGGGTTTTGGGTGGGAATTTCTTGGTATCCAGGTTTAAGGAAGGAAGTAGGTTTTAGCCACATGACTTATTTTGGACCTTCAAATAAAATGAAAGGTCAAGATCATGTAATTCCAATACTGAAATTTCAGGGATCCAGATCCTGGCCGAGGAGGGGGAAGTGTAAACTTGAAACTTGACTTTTGGGGGCCTTATAAGGTTCATAGATTCTAATCTAATCTAATGTATCACACGTTCGTGTATGACGCGAGGCCCAAATTGTCATGCGTATTGGGTATTTCAATTTCCATATTTAACTAAATAAAACCCATTTCTTGTCCCCTTTTAATTTTAAATACATAAACAAAAGAAAAAAAGAAAAGAAAAAAGAAGAAGGAAGCACATTTTTTGCCATCAAATTCAAGGCTAAGAAGGTAGTAAAGTTCAATTATAATTGTCAAATAAATATTTAGTAGTAAAAATTAACAAAATTAGTTGCTTAATTTTTTCAATATCAATTTATAATAGACTTAAATTAAAGTAATTTTAAAAATTACATTTTTACAACACAAGTCAAATCAAAATGAACAATTTTTTTTTTTTTAAAAAAAAAGAAAAATAAAGAAATGGTTGTAACACACATGAAGATGTGCAAAATCCAAAATCATGAGAATAAAGAAGAGTTAAAAAATGGATGTTAATTCACCTGCGTCACGGACATCATGCCATGCCATGGGCCATCTTTTTAACTTCCCGCAAGTGGGCTCATGAGCTTTTTTGTCCGTAATTAAGCTCTTGAAGTTTTACGGTCGTTAAGTTCTTTCACTTCAAACTTCAAAGCATGGCAACTTGCACAAATATTTCAATACTGATTTGCTGATCAGAAAAAGGAAACTTTTGAATTTTTGAAAAAAAAAAAAAAAAAGAACCTTGAAAGGGTATTTACCGTAAGTGAGTCTAATTTGGATTAAAAAATATATATATATACAATCATATATGCAAGAAAAGAGAGAAAAAAATTAATTAAAATCGGTGACAAGCCCTGTCGCTGATATGTGTACGTGTATATAAATAGATAGCCTTTTGACTCATTTTTGTGCAACAGTCTCAGAACTGAAACAACACCAGCAGCGGCAAAAAGATTGATACTTTTGCATGATTTTCTCACACCCAGAGAAAAAGGTAATGACTAACATACAACCATGATGCACTTTTTCATTTTTCTCTTATCTTTTTGAATTTTTTTCGGAATTTTTTTTTTTCTCTGCAACTGCACACAGTTATCTCATCTTCTGACATCTTATTGTAATAATTTGGTTTGTTTGTATGGATAAAACGAAAAGAAAAGAAAAAGAATTTTAGATTGCCATTTCTCTCTCTCTCTCTCTCTCTCTCATCTGTCAGATATTAATGGGTATGCAGATTCCAGTGGGTTTTTGCAACTTGGTATCGAGGCCTTTTTCAATCCCAGCTGTCCTATTAGTAGCAAAGTAGTTGGTGGGGATGGGACCAATTGACCCATCCTTTGCACCTCCTCTGTGGATGGATATATCAGGATAACCCATCAACATCACCCATAATTTCTATGTCTACCCCTTGTAAATTTTCACCACAATTTCAAGCTCCTTTTCTTAACTTAACACCCTAATTTTGTTGTTTTTCATGCTTGTTTGCTTTGTTTTGTTTTGTTTTGGGTTTTTTTTTTATGGATTCTGGTTGCTCCTAGTTTGTTCTTATTAGGCCCCTTATTCTGCTTTGTTGTTTGTATTTTCTGTGTTGGTGAAAATTTTTAACAAAGAGAGAAGGGGTGGAGTAAGGTCTTGGGCACTCAAGGTTAGGTTTTTCCTTTCCTGTTAATTCAATCTGTTTAGCAAAATTGGAAGAAAAGTTTTTGATTGTTGGTTAAACTGTCAGACTCCAGATAGTGGTAGTACTTTGAATTTTCGTAAATTCTGTTCTCTTCCTCCCAATGGCGTTTTGTGTAGTTGCTGGGATTCACTGTTTTCAGGGTTAAAAATCTCAGGAATCACCGAACTTGAGTATTTTCAACCTATGGTTTAAAACCACGGAACCTTTTAGTGGGTTTTACTGTTTTGGTTTTTCTTGACTGAAAAAAGGTGAGCAATTGAGATAGGTTCTTTCTAAATTTAGTTAGAATCCACAATCTCGGCTTAGGGATTTCACCTAGGGGTTGTAAGTTTTAACTAAAATAGCACCCTCTTTACTTTACACTTACAAATTACAGTTTTTTTTTTTTTTTTTTTTTTTTTTTTCTTTTCCAATTTCTTGATTTTTTTCTTCTCTTATTATGTAACTTGGGGCCTCGATTATGTAAATTGGTTTTTGGCATTCTCATACCATTTTGAATTGAGAAGTTGATATTTTTATGTCTTCTCTTATTAGCAATTGAGGAGCGTGTATGTAGTTTGTCGTGTTTTTACTCTACAAGGGTTCTTAGGAGGAGAATAAATTTGTGTGGGCCTGAGCTGTTAAAGCTGTTGTTGTCAGTAGAACTTTTGGTTTAACTGGGTTTTTTGTTTTGTTGGAATTGGAAATAGCAATTTGAATGCCTCTTTCTCATCAATTATAGACTTCTGGGTTTTTCTTCTTTGTTTGGTTTCTCCGGGGTCTCTTTCATATTTCACCATCCAAAACCCTAGTTACCATTCTATGAATTCACCGCTGCATTAAATTTCTATTTTTCCCACCCTGTTTAAGACTGCCATTTATTGCATCTTTGATTTTATGGTTTTCAGATATTTCTCATGGTCCAACTGAACTTCGTTGCCTTTTTTGTTCATCAATCGGTCAGCAATCCACAAGAGTCCAAATTTTGAATTGTGGAGCAAATCACTATTGAAATCTTCACATACTTCACTAAGTTTAGTGATTTTTATTGGAGGCGATCCCTGCTTTGGTTTCATTGGCGTTTTCTTGGTCCGTTTGTTTCTCCTCTTCTGCTTACCTATGTAGTCTGACATCTCTGCTTCTCATAATTTAGCCCACCATCGAACTTGTTATTGGAATCCCACTATAAGAATAATTCAGATCCGATTTTGAAGAGCAAGTCCAGAAAGTTCAAAGCTTTGGTGCTGGGTTTAGCCTAGACCATAGAGTAGTTTATTAGATTTCTGTGGTTAATATTCTGGATAGTGGATTCAGGATAAGCTAGATGACTGTGGATGAAGCGGGTAGTGACTCCATATGGAGTAGAGAGCAAAATAAGGCTTTTGAGAATGCCCTGGCAACTCATCCGGAAGATGGTTCAGATCGATGGGAGAAAATTGCAGCTGATGTACCAGGGAAAACCCTAGAAGAGATTAAACATCACTACGAGCTCTTGGTTGATGATATTAACCAGATTGAATCTGGCTGTGTGCCTCTGCCTTCCTATAATTCCTCTCTAGAGGGTTCAACAAGCCATGCCGGTGATGAAGGAACTAATAAGAAGGGTGGCCATTTGGGTCATTATAACAGTGAGTCTAATCATGGAAGTAAGGCTTCAAGGTCAGATCAGGAACGCCGTAAAGGGATTGCTTGGACAGAAGATGAGCACAGGTCTGATTTATTATTTCTGATATGTTTATTTTCTGTTGCAGTATGTATTCATTTGTGGCACCTGCAAACGAATCTACTATTGTTGGCACATAGCTATCCTAATTATGGTTAAGATTGGTTACTGTTGCATTACTTTAGTGGTTCTCGTGTCTATTTGCTTTTGTACTTTGTAGTGTGCTTTCGAGTTCGGTTGTATCTTCCTGTGTGGCATCTTGTGCACGGTACTGCTTTAAAATAGCAAGTTCTTTCTGGAGATAACTATTACAAAACGAGCTGTGTCTGATCACTAAGAGACAGTTTAGTTATAGTAAGCTTTGATTATCTGCATAGCTTTCTTAATTGATGTATTGATGCTGTGGCATTTTATGTTAATCTCACGATATGTGCCTATAACCTAATAATCATTTGTCGAGCCCATTAGTATGAAGTGGTAGTATGCCCTGAAATGTAATTATTTAGGTGGAATAGTATGTCCTGAGATGATAATGATTTACGTGAAGGAAAAGGTGAATTTCTGGGCTAAGCACTAGTTTCAGTTAAGTCTCTTCTATATTCATCTATAACGGCTAAAGTGGTACTTGGCCATGTTGTTAATTTTTGTTTCATTTAGAGTTTTGCTGTCATTTAATAGTGTAGCGCTTAAATATGTTTTTCCATGATATTGATACCAATAATTATTTACTCATCATACCAATAAAGATTACAATCGTTTACAATGGTATCCTAACATTGTGTTAGTCTTAGTCTTAGTTTTACCTGGCTGTAACCACAACACTAAAAATGATTAGTAGGAACACATGGACTCTACAATATTAATAGATTTTACATCTGCAAGCAGTTCTCTATCTTTATAACCAAAATATTGTGGGAGAAAGAGAAAATCCATGGTCAATATTGTCATGATTATAGATGCTCTCACGGCCTTGGGCTTGGTATCTTTGCTGATTTAATTTCTCAATGTGTCACCTAGAACAAGCTTTTAAAGCTTCAAAAGGTCAGCGCTAGACCAGCTCTCTCAAATGTTCATAGATGTCAACTACTTTTTGTGCTTCTTGCTTGTTTGAAGTTAGGGATAGCAGCAAGCAAGTTGGCCTTCTTGTATTTGGATTGAGAAACTGACTCAGCATAAAATGAGAATGAAAAGAAGCTAATGTGAATAAGAGGCCTTCACAGAGGTTCATGAATCAGAAGTGCTTAGCCCAGCCACCCACTATTCACATGATGTCCAAGCTGGCAATGCCTAAGCAATGTAGTAGCTTACTTTTGTCCATGTGCTATATGTTATCTCAGTAACATTTGGAATTCTAGATCAATAAATGGCTTAGTTGTGATGGTGTTTAACTGCACCTTGATCGTCCCAAGCAAGTACATTGTCTAAGCCAATGGTCAAGTTGATCTCATCATTTTAGCCTAGCTATTAAAGAACTCTTCTTAATGCTGTTTGAAAATTATGAAGGGTCTAACTCTTGCCTTGTAAAAACACCTAACATGTGTGGGTGGTGGTCCCAGTGGATATATGGCCTGGACTGAAAATTAGATGCTTCAGACCAAGAAAATTGTCCAAGGAAAAACTCATTGTGGGGTTGAATTTCATTTGTCCGGCTTGTGGATTTTGCTAATAATAGATAACTAACAACTTGAGCCATTAAACGTATTGAGTGACTTCGGCAGGTTTTCTATCATCGATCATAAAATTCTTTGCCCTTGATTTTCAGTCTTGATACTTTGTTCCAACGAGTTCTTATGTGATATACTACTGTATGAAATTTTTATTGGTTTTAAACCTTGGATAAGGACACAAAGATTAATTGATTTACTTTCATTTGGCATAAGACATGCGTAGGCAATAAATTATTGTCTTTAGAAATATTTGTTTTCTTTTTGTAATATGTATGGTAATAAGTTTTCCTTCAATAGGTAATCCATTCTCCTTTAGACTCATGTTTTAGTATATTTCCAAACCATGAACCCTGTATCAGACAGGATTTGTTCATGTATCAAAATCCCTTTGGTAGTATCGTTTGGTGTATGTCCTTTAGCAGTTAGCAATTCTTTTCTCTGTTAATTCATGTGACATTACCTGTGAAAAAATTTGCTTTGTTTCAACACTTGAATACTATAAACCATCAAAAGGCATGGTTATTGTGATTGCAGAACTGCAAATATTGAAGCTTTAAAGATTTTCATGTTTTTGTGGTTAAATCTGTTCCCTTTTTGTCGTAATTGTTTTCTTTCAAAATGCTTTCTGAAATTCATGTGCTATGCATTAGATGCTTCAGGTTCTGCTTCTCTTTTATCAAGTTACTACTCTATCAAAAGCATCTATTTTTGGTACTTTTCCATATTTTTCAGTTATGTCATAAATTTAGGTTAGGATGGCGTAATTTTTTATGTAAAAATGGCTCAAGGGTAAGTTCAGGTATCTCTTAGAGGCGCCCAAACTTTACATCTTAAAAATACCATTACCCATGGATTTTGATATAATTCAGTATCTGCCTTAGTTTGATTGCTTTTCCATAATATATATATTGTGATCGTATTTTGACCTGATGTATATTGTAGATACTTTTTAGTCTGAGTTTGTACATGGAATTCATCCTCTATAAAGTTTCTTTGCTGCGTATGTGTGGGAGTTTCATAATTGATGCATCTATTGCTTTGACTGCAAAGGCTGGCTGCTGTGCTGCCTGAGCATATAATTTCTGAAATACACTAAAAGTCATCTGCTGTAAGCTACATATTGAGGAGCCATGAGTGTATGTTGAGAAAGGAAAAAATTAAAGAGGGACGAATCGGTGTTTTGAAGATACTAAAGTAAGATATGTTTCAATTTAGATTGTCTTTCAAATGTTATACTTGGTTCGATTCTTTAGTGTGTCATATTATCCTTTCTTAAGTAAGCCTTAATTTTTGTATTCTTTTGACAACCAGATTATTTCTTCTTGGTTTGGACAAATATGGGAAAGGGGACTGGCGAAGTATATCTCGAAACTTTGTGGTGACACGAACACCTACACAAGTGGCAAGCCATGCACAAAAGTACTTCATCCGTTTGAATTCGATGAACAAAGATAGGAGGCGATCAAGTATTCATGACATCACAAGTGTTGGCAATGGAGACATTTCGGCACCCCAAGGACCAATTACCGGTCAAACAAATGGTGGTTCTGCAGGAGGTTCCTCTGGCAAATCAACCAAACAAACTCCTCAGCCCCCAGCTGGGCCGGCAGGTGTTGGCATGTATGCCACTCCAACTATAGGGCAACCAATAGGAGGATCCCTTGTCTCAGCAGTTGGTACCCCAGTGAGTCTTCCTACAGGAGGCCATATGGCATATGGTGTAAGAGCCCCTGTACCTGGAGTTATGGTTCCTGGTGCCCCAATGAATATGGGTCCAATGGCATATCCAATGCCGCATACATCTGCACATAGGTAATGTGCCATTTAGCTGCAACATGTTCAAAGGACAGAAGACTTGGTGCTTATGCTCTTGTTGGGTTTTTGGAATCCCTTTAGATCAAAGCCTGAATATTTTTGCTTATATGGCACAAGAAGTTTAATGTTTAAGGTCATTTGTCTATTTTTGCATCCGTTTGAAATAAGGTGTATGGGTAGGAATTACCTGAATCTGTATAGACAACTCTGGAAAAGGTGGCAGTATTTATAAGTAGGACAGGATTCTAGTTTGTTTGTCTTACAAACATTTTAAGAGCAATTATTAGTCTTTAGAGAGGTAGTCAGTGCTTAAGTTGTAAAGAACCCCTTTTATATCTTTTACTATTTTGAGTAGCATATCTAAGCCACCAGGCTTTGCTATGTATTTTATTTGACCTATCCTTTGTTGATTTGTTTCTTTGGCTATAGCGGATTGTCCAATGTGACTCTTGACAGTTGACGGAAGTTGCCTCTACTAGACCTTAGCAATTGTAAATGTACATATATTTGTTATGGAATGAACTACCCAAGTGGATATAAAGCTGCGGTTGTTGAAATGGCTGCATCTCTGTATCTTATATGAGAAGAGATGCTCTACATAAACTACTTTTATCCAACTTTCCTGATGTAATACTGTTATGCAGCTTTTGTTTAAAAAAAAAAAAAAAATATAGATTCACGTGTAGGATAAAAGTGTAAAATCTTTAGGATTTTACTCTAATGCATGCAAGATCACTGGGATGATCCCATGCCATTACTTCTTATGGTGGGTTGTTCAATGGCTCCATGTTATTTCATTAAGGATAAAGTTTTGTTGGAAAAATTTTCTTTACCGTAATGTTAAATGTTTCTCTCGTGTCTCTTCAAAATTAATGTAGCTTTTAAAATTATAATTAAATTTGTGATAAATTACTATTAGATTTTAATCCAATGTTACATTAGTTTTGAGAAGATTAACATTACACTAAATTGACATATGTCCAAAATACACGTGCTTAAATGGCATATGAGAGGGTGAACTCCTAAAGATTTGTCTTGATACCTAACAAGATTGCGGTGTTTTATTTTTCAAACAACTAGGGATCCTTGTATTCATGTTAAATGGTATCTATTTCTCAATACGATACAAAGTGGCTTCACTCTTTGTCGTTGCACGTGCCTGGTATCATTCCTATGATAACTTTTCTTCCTCGAATCATTATTGTTTCACGATTGGGCGGTAGGCAGCATGTTAAGTCTTGTGAGTTATGACGACCATGTTGAATGTTGAATGTTGACAAATGAATCATTATGATTTATGAGGTTCGTGGGCCCTTTGGGTGACAAACTAACTAAACAAGCACAATTCAAGATTGGACCAAAAGGATGCTCAATTTTTATTTATTTTTTATTTTTTTCAGAAAAATAAAAAATTCAAGTGGGAGTATAAACTAGAAAGATATATATATATATATATATATATATCTGAATATCGTTTTTACTATTTAACTTTGCATTAAAAATTGTTATTTATTTATTTTTTTAATGATATTTCATAATTATATAGATAAGAAAATGGAACATGATAAAGGTAAAGTACTATAATCTATTATTAAATTATTAGAAAAAGATTAAGATAGTAAAACGAAATGATTTAAACTTCTAAAAAGTTTTAACTTCAAGTGTTTCTCCAACTCTAAAAACAGAACCAAAAAAAGATCAAGATGAACCAACGGTTGAAATGTCTCCTCCTTGAGCAATTGGTAAGGGTTTAGGGTTTTGGATTGAACCCATGAATGCAACACCAAGCCCCTCCTTTTCTCACACACTCAGAAGAATCCCCAAACCAACACACTTTCCTCCAAGACCACACAGGCTCCTCACTTCCCATTTTAGCATTAGGGTCTTAGCCACCCAAAATGCTCCAAAGCCCGCAAATTCTTGTCCCCAAAATGCTCAACATGATCCAGGAAATTTACCCCTCTGGACTGCCACTGAGATAGCTGAAGCTGTAAATGGAAGAATTGTGAAATGGGGTTCTCCTGGAACCATTTCTACAGACACCAGAGCCCTTGAGCCCAACCAATGGTTCTTCGCCATTGCCGGCGAAAACTTCGATGCCCACGATTTCATAACCCCGGAATTATCTGGAAAAGGATGCGTTGGGGTTATTGGTAACCGGGTTCGCGAGAATTGGAATAATGGTTTTATCGAAATCAGTGGTGATACTGTGAATTCATTGGTGAAGATGGCCAACTATGCAAGAAAGCATAGGTTCCATGGTGCATTGGTGGGAGTGACTGGTAGTGTGGGAAAAACTACTACAAAGAGTATGATAGCTTTGGCTATTGAAAGCCTGGGAAACCGGGTTTATCAAAGTCCCGGGAATTGGAATAATAGGATTGGAGTTGCTTTGTCATTGATTGGGATTCCTAGAAATGCAGGAAGTGTGATTTTGGAGATGGGGATGAGTGCAAAGGGTGAGATTTTGGAGCTTGCAAGGATGGCTACGCCGTCCATAAGAGTGATTTTGAATGTGGGGCCTTCGCATTTGGAGAGCTTTGCGAGTTTGGCGGAGATTGCATTGGCAAAAGGGGAGATTCTAGAGGAAGTGGAACCCGGGGATGTGTGTGTTTTGAATGCTGATGATCCATTAGTTATGAGCCTTCCTATTCCATATGGCATTAAAAAGGTGAGTGAGGTTAGTCTTTATTTGTTGTTGTTAATTTGATTTCACATTCTATCAAATCTCAGAGTTTTTGGGGAGTTTTAAGTTCTAGATATGTGGGAATTGAATTGTTTGGTTTCCGATATGGTAGTTTATAAAGTTGCTTTGTTTTAGACCTGGTTCGGTGTTTGTGACATTATTGCTTAATCAACTCTATTAAACTATTAGTCTTTCAAGCGGGCTGTTGGTGTTCTGACATGATATCAGCGAACTGTGCTAGGATTTAATATGTTCTGTAGTGTTGACATGATAAAATTCTCACATGGATGGCCTCTTAGTTTTATTCTTGATGACACTAATGGTGGGGAACTTTGAATGAACGTCGAAGAGTAATCTGATGGTTCACCCAGAATAGAGTTCAATTTTCTTGTTTTGTAAAGCTGCTGTGCTTGTTTCTTTTACCTTTGCTTATTCATTTAATGAGAGGAATTGGGGTTCATTGAGTGTCATCTATTTTTACATTGAATCAGTAAAAAGTAATCTTGGAGTATTGATTCAGTAATAACTATTTCCTTGGCTTTATCAGGTGCTCTTTGGTCGGAGAGAGGGGTGTGATGTCCGGTTGATTGTGGCAGAAAGTGTTGATGGAGGTCTTGGAGTTCGAGTTGTACTAGAGAAAAATAAAGAGAAGTAAGATCATTATAGAATTTCAAACCCTTTATTTTCTTCATTTTTCGGTGATATGTGAGAAAGGTAGTATTTTTTTTGTTTGCATGTTTTCTATGCATCTGAATGAAAGTTGTTGCAAGCATTTTATGACACCACTTAATAATGGCTTAGATGTAATTGTCCTTCTCCAGTGGCTTTTAACGTAAGACTGAAAGGAGTATTCTGACTGCCAGGGGGGCCTAGAACTTATAAACATTCATGGGGATTGTTGAACTTATTTTCACCATGTTTAGACCATAAAAGGATATTTAATATGTTCTTGTTTATTTAAATTTTTAATTGAGCATTTGCCGCTGCTTTCTTTTAGCTGTCAGATATTTCTCTCCATCCCATCTTTTAATCATGTTGATAATAGCTTTAATCCACTTTTAAGCAGTGATACTTACAAATTTCATTTCAATGGCGGTTTCATATCCAGGGTTGAATTTCTAATTCCTAGTCCCGGTCTGCATCTTGCGACCAATGCATGTGCAGCAGCGGCAGTTGCAACTCTGTTGGGTGCCTCTCTTCCTCAAGTTGGGATGTGCTTGTCAAGATTTTGTCCTGTTCAGATGAGGTCGGAGCTTGAAGTTACTAAAAATGGAATCAAAATAGTAAATGATATCTACAATGCCAATCCTGTTAGCACCAAAGCTGCCATTGACCTACTTAAGACCATTGATTGCTGTGGTAAAAGAGTTTCTGTACTTGGAGACATGTTAGAACTTGGTTCATTTGAGATGGAGTCTCATGAAATGATTTTAAATCATTGTTACGATTCCCGTATTGACTTAGTTGGCCTCGTTGGGAAGAGATATTTTGCAGCAGCTGAGAATTTGAATTTATTTGATAAGATAAACACTGTACATGCCCCTGATGCAGCAACCCTTGCACTGGAAATCGTGAAGAGGCTAGATTGTATTGATGTTGTTTTGGTGAAGGGTAGTCGTGCAATGAAAATGGAGAGAATAGTTGATGCAATTAAAGCAATGAATATGCTGAGTCCATGTTTATAGTCATTCTTAATTTCCTGCTGATAAGGCTTCTGAATTTTACAGGACGAAAAGTGCTTCTTTTTGCAGTTTACTCTCCCTGCCGTTCATTATTTTAAAGGCCTGAGCATTAGAGCAATGAATTCTAAAAGTGTGGCAGGCTAATTCAACTTTCAGCCATCTTTGGTTGAAATACAAAGTGTTATTGACGCATTTAATGCTGAACTACATGCCATTCAAGCAAAGGGTTCCATTATTTAAGTAAAGCACTCCTTGTACGTAAATAACTTATATGCATTCTGCTTGAGGAGGGAGCTAATGAACCATTCTTGTTTATAATTTTCTAGACTCCCCCCAAAAGTTCATATTGATATATTGTGCAGTCAAAGCCCGGCATGTTACTTTCATATCCACGAGCATGAAAGCTATTAGACACTTGTTCAGCTACAGACTGAGATGTGGAATAGTTAAAATTGCTTTATATCACAGGATTTTGTTAAAAATAGGTGTGCTTCCACTCTGCTTACAAAATTTGAACAGATGATGTTCACACAAGCTGGGTTGAACATGTCATGACTCGGAAGGGTTAACCGCATCTATCTTTTTACTTCAAAAAAATCAGTCAAAATTACACTTAAAATTTCTTGAGATCACTTATAAAGCTCAATTTCGCATACTAAGAAACGAATACAAGACTTATCACACATACGTTACTTTCACGATCCACCCACTTAATGTAAAACTTAAACATTTTGAGGCATCATGGGACATGTCGGGGTTTTTATCCCTTGCAAAAAATTTTACGCTTTTTTACAAATGTATATATGCACGCACGCATGCGTATGTGTATGTGTGATTGAAAGGATATAGAGGAAACTTCCAGTCAGCCGTCATGAAACGAATTGAAGTGGAAGAGCCTCTCCCCTTTCCTTTTCTTATCTTAGACTTAAAGAGGGCTGGCATTACAAAATTAACATTCCAGCTCACAAAAGCATCAGTTACACTCCCTCGCTTAGTCACTATAAGAAAAAGAGGCAACACGCGATGCATCCTCAAATTATATTGAAAAGGAGTTCCAACCAAACAGGACATTTCACTTTCTTGGACCCTTTTCCAATTAAAGTCCTTAGAAGATAATTCATATCTGAGCATTTATCATTGTACTACAAAGAATGGTATAATATTTGCACAAATCCTCTATTGGTCGCTGGTACCTCTAACCACCATGACAGGAGGGGGGAGTCGTGACCACCAAATTTGGTGGTTGCAATCACTAGGTCTCACTCGTTGGGGGTGGACGGCTACCCGTGAGAGAGGCTGAGAATTATTTTTTTGGACTAACATGACAGTGTCACTTCAGTGCGTAAGCTAGCCATACATTAGCTTGTATGTACTGCTAGCATCTTTCAGGATGCAATAGAATGGGTTCACTATTAAGGTGATCTATATGTTAAGAAAGACATCATTAATCCCCACTATACTTCAATCTTAAAGTAAGTCCAATACACCAACTCCAACTACGTCCCCATACTTAAGGTCTGGCTTTTTAATATCATTTTTATCCTCCTTTGTATTATTCTCTAATAGAATTATTAAAGAAGACTTGGACATTTCTTCAAAATCTTTTTCTAAAAGCAACTAAACATGTCATCTGCTCAATATATATATTTTGTTGGGCAATTATCTTTGCATGTGCCTTTACTCTCATTGATGAGCAATAGATGACTCATGCAACAAAAAGTTGAGATTCCCACTAATTCTTATCCCTTTAAATACATATGCAGGATGTAAGGCATGATCAACCTTACTAAGCCTCACTTCCCCTGTTTTCTTCTATAGGAGAACATTCTACAGCAGTAGCACATCCACTGAAGCTGTTCCAACTAGAGCTATAAGTGAACTTTACCACTACTTATCAGCCATGAAAGCCTCCCTTCAGCAACATGTAATTGGAGTTCCAATTAGCTCAGCAGCATTCCTATTTGAGAGGTCTACAACTAGATACTTACCTGATCTTTCTGGCCAATACAATCTTCCATCTCATAAACATGGGTCTCCTACACGCAAACAGAGTAAATCTCTCTCTCTGTGTCTCTTCTCTCTGAATCAAACAATTAATTTAGATAAATCTGATTTAGTAATGGGTCTTGTCTTAATATTGCAGGTAGAGTACGTTCAATTCTTAGTAGGATGAACAAGCTAGGGAAAAAAGCAGACAGATTTACGCATGGAGTCAGAGAGCATGGTAAGTAGTTTTATTTTTCTTAGAAGTCCAAGTATGTATTACATGTAATCTTCTGAAAGGAGTATTGAGAGTGAAAAAGTTATTTACTTCAGTTCTTGTGAAACTGCAGTCAGGTTGGCACCAAAGATCACTGAAAGTTTGAAGGGGAAGGTGAGCTTGGGGGCTAGAATTCTTCAAGTAGGGGGGATGGAGAAAGTCTTCAAGCAGTTATCTGATGTTAGAGAAGGAGAGAAACTGTTGAAGGCTTCTCAATGCTACTTATCAACCACAGCCGGCCCTATAGCAGGTCTCCTCTTCATCTCCACAGACAAGATTGCTTTTTGCAGTGAGAAACCCATCAAATTCTCTTGCCCAAGTGGAGAATTCAGTAGAATACATTACAAGGTAACTCACATCATCATATCTATTACATCTCCCCCACCCTCTATCTCTCTCTCTCTCTCTCTCTCTCCATGCCTGCTAACACCTTTAAGTAATATTAATTTGTGCAGGTCTTGATCCCACTAAGAAAGATAAAGACAGTCAACCAAAGTGAAAATGTGAAGAAGCCTTCCCAGAAGTACATAGATATAGTTACTGTAGATAATTTCGAGTTTTGGTTTATGGGTTTCATAGATTATCAGAGAGCTTTCAAATATCTGCAGCAAGCAATCACTCAATAGTGAGAATATGAAGAAGCCTCTGCTTCACCTGATGTGTTTTTGTTATTTGATACAGTTTTGGACGGTGTATATATTTGTAGTGATGAACAATGTTAATATACATTCTGCAGCGATTATTGCTTAAAGTCACCTTGTGGACCTTAATACACATCAAACCTTTTACCTTCTGAGGATTTTATCATATATAAAAAGGCGTTATCTTCTGATTTATATTAAGAGGCAAAAAGAAGAAGATATATGCGAACCCTTCACTCAAGTCATTAGCTTCTTTTTTTTTTAATTGAATAAGGGAAAAAAGGCTGCAGGGAATAAGTCATTAGCTTAATATGTCTAAAGGTTTTTTTTTTTTAAAAAAAAAAAAAGAAATCTTGGCAATTCAAGAAACATCTAGCATTGTAAATACAAGAAGGAAAATCCTTAATAGCCGCCTTTGCTAATCTGTTCACGGTTTCATTTGCTTCGCTTCTTATGTGAGTGGAAATTCTTTCTAATAAATTTTGCATTCTTCAATCAATTGCCTATACCTACTCCAATAGCATCCTTCTTTTCGCAAGGCATGAACTATTTCCAGCGCAATATTACCCTCCATTATAATATTTTGGAAGCCCAAATCTCCACTAAGTTCCACAACCATCCAAGCCGCCAAAGCCTCCATCACAACTGGGTCAGAAATATATGGTTTTGTAATGCCAACACTTTTCCTTACGAAGAGATTTGCTTTTGTAAGAAGGATATTATTACATGCCCTCCATATGAACATCTTAACTGCCCCGGACCACAAATCTTTCAGATTTCCTTCCACAACTTGTTAAGTACAACTCTTCCCTTTTGAAAATGATAAGCACTCTTGACCACAAATTTCCTTTTCTTGGCACCAATCCACACCATTTGGTCTTGTTGCTTATTGGGGACATATAGCCATACCACAGATACTTGCGTGCCTCCTCTCATTGAAAACTGATAAGGAACCTTATTTCACATTGTATGAATTATGATGATATATGGCAACCCTATACCACCTATTCCATTGGGATCCTTTTCATTTCAAGTGGAGATTATTTATTTAATAGTCAAGATTATATTTTACAAATTTAACAGTGTAGATGTTATCATTTAAAATTTTAATTAATGTAGTACTACGTATACCACAAAGATAAACTTCCTTTTTTGTATTTTTTAGGGAAAAAATACAAAATCAATCCCTACAGTTGTACTAATTTCAGTAATTTGCCATAAGCTCCCCAGGATTTAAAGATAATTTAAAACTCTCTATAGTAAGCATTTCAGAAGGAAGACCAATCATGGCGAAGGTATGGTAATTTGATTGAGGACTCGAAGATTATACTGCACAGTCTCTGGTCATGATATGTGGTGCATAGTTCATACAAGAACAAAAACAAACATGGTGGCACATCTATTGACCAATAGCTAAAAGTTGTATGATTTGAGTTTCTTCAACGAAAGCTTGAAATTTCACTTAAAAAAAAAAAAGAAAAAAAAAAGGCATAAATGACAAATGACTTCCCAACCCAAACTTGTATAAACTTTTGACTGTAAATTGTGGTAATGCCATATAAGCAACAGCACAAGATCCTTAATTGAAACTAGGATTACATTTTTGCTGCCCAATCTACAACTTCATAATATATTCTAACCACCACAGGAATCGACATACATGTGGATTACATTCCCTTTCCCACAAACACAAAAAAGTGTTGTCTGCCAACAATTTATTGTTAAAAACCGGCCTTGAATCTTCATTGGTTGAATGCTGACATGAGCATTTGAATCAAAAGAAAGCCAAAAAGATTGGTTGCAGTCCAGATCAGCGTATGATCAGTACTTGTCCTATCTACCTGTGACTTAATGTTGAGGGTTTTTATTCATATTACTCAATCAAACATTTAAACTTGAGGCAAATCCTGAGAACGTTAGCAATGACTTCTCACAAACGTCACAAGCTCATTCAACTTGCAACCATTTAGGGGAAAGTAGCCATTTCCCACCTTTCTTTATCTTATCTTATCTAGGTACCAAATAGACTGGCATCAGAAAGCTAAAATGCCAGCTCAAAAAGGTTCATTGGCACACCCTCACATAGTCAGCACAAGAGAAAGGAGGCAGCATATGACGACTGTGTGATAGAAAAGGTCTTCCAAATATTCAGGACTATTTCCTTAGACCCTTTCATTAGTTGAGGGTCAACATTGCATAATAATAGGGACACCAATTGGCTGAAAATAAGGCAACAATTCAACTTCAACCATGTCAGAAAGTCTTGGTTGGGTAATTTCACTAGTATCAATGTTTGAATTCTTGCATAAAATGAGATGTTAAAACACCCACATCCACCTTTCTTAATTCGTATAATATTTTGGAGAATTTCACGACGAAGTACTGTTGGACTTCTCTACAATGTCTTTTTCTAAAAGCAACCCAAAATCTTTGAAGGATATAACCTTTAAGAGTCCATGCCTGCTCCTTTATTCTAATGGATGAGCCAGAGCTGAATCATGCAACAAAAAGTTGATTAACCTACTATTTTCAGCTCTTTAAATACCTTGTCAGAATACAATGTTTGATCAACCTAAGTAAGCATTTCTTCCTTGTATTCTAAGTTCTAACAGTCGACAACATTTTACATCCCTTGCTGTTCCAAACATGAAAACCTCACTTCAGGATTTTGTTGTTGGAATTCCAATAAGATCAGAAGAACTCCGAGTTGATAGGTCACTGAAGAGATACTTACCTGACCCTGCAGATTCAGTGCCTAATAGGAAGAACAAGGCAAGTAAAAAAGGAGACAGTTTTGCGCATGGAGTCCGAGAGCATGGTAAGTAGCTTCTGTTTTACCTATGGTTTTATTTTCCTTCATCTTTTCCATTTCTTCCTTGCTTCTGTTGGGATCATCAAGTTCCTAAAAACTCATTCTTTCTCTTCCAATATCTTGTGAACCGCAGTGAGACATGGACCCAATATCACTGAAACTGTGAAGGGGAAGTTGAGCTTGGGGGCTAGGATTCTTAAAGTAGGTGGTGTGGAGAAAGTGTTCAGACGGTTATTTAGTGTTAGAGAAGGAGAGAAATTACTGAAGGCTTCGCAGTGCTATTTATCAACCACAGCAGGTCCTATTGCAGGCCTCCTCTTTATCTCCACAGACAATGTTGCATTCTGCAGTGACAGATCAATCAAAATCTCTTCTCCAAATGGAGAGATGATAAGAATCCACTACAAGGTAAGTTGCAAAAGATGATTTATTCTGTTTCTCTCCGTGTCTCTGTCTGGCTTGCTGGTTGCTAATATTATAAGTTATATTCACGTGGTGCAGGTCTTGATTCCACTGAGGAAGATAAAGAGAGTTGAGCAAAGTGAGAATGTGAAGAAGCCTTCACAAAAGTACATGGAAATAGTTACTGTCGACAATTTTGACTTTTGGTTTATGGGTTTCTTAAGTTATCAGAAATCTTTCAAGTGTCTTCAGGAAGCTATTTCACAAGCTTAGAGGAATGCTAGTCATTCAAGCAGCAGAAATGTTAATTCCCATCTTCTTCTCAGATGTACAGCTAGGAAACTCTCAATACAATTTCAGGCGGTGTATTTTGTAATGATGAAACGCTCTCTGATTCTTCAACTATCACTTTACTATTCGCAGACAAATCAGATTCTTCCTGTGGTCATTGTTTAAATTTGTGAATCATGTTCTTTTTTTTTTCTTTGGCATGGAATCGGTCGCTATGAACTGAATCCCTTTTCTCTCATTCATTCAAATGGTAATGATTAAATTTACCTCTTCCCATTAACTTAAGCTTTTTGGATAAGTGGTGATTTAACGAACTATAATCATCCAATCACATCCATTTGAAGTTCAAATATCTCACGACTAGGATAAATACAAGACAGTAGACAGCTGAAAGGAGTCCATAACCGATGCATTCTATCATGACTTTGAAGTTTGAATTACAGCAGATTACTGTTTATCTGTATAGCAACTTTACTTGTATATTTTCAAATTCAAACATCTTTGTTTTCTGTAATTGTATATATATATATTTAAAATCAATACAACCATCTGGTAACACAACCAGAGTTTCAAATTCTGTTTCTAACTTCAACATGTGTCTCCGATCTGAATTTGTAATTGTAAAACCATGCTACTTAGATAAGTGAAGAACTAGCTAATACACAAACCCTATGAAGAACTAGTCTGCCGACAACATTGCAAGAGTATATGGCTTCTTCCATTACTAATTGCTTACTTCTATATCTGGTCTTGCTGGCAAGTGAGGTGGATTTTAGTGTTACTCATTACACCCGCGACCATATTCAGCTAATTGCTGCAGTCATTTGACATGATAGTGTCTGCTAGCACAAGCCCTTCATTAGCAAAAATATGGAATTGCAGAGTACCAAATTCAGGGAACTTCTCATTACCCTCCAGCTGAACCCAGTACTGCAGTAAAAAAATATTTACTCGGAGCTTCCCACTAATTTGGTAAAGTAGTAATCTACCTGCAATAGGATTTTTTTTTTTTTTTTTTGCGCTAGATGCTGAATGTATTCTGTCAGTGAGTCAATATGTCCAATAGCCATCAAAGAATCATCTACTTTATGTGATTGTCAAGGCACTGGTTCAGCCTGTTGACTCGGTGGAGTGTCCAGTTTATAGGTGCCGCTGATCACATGGTAAACCAAAGTAGAGCTCCATTTCTTGGCAGTTGGTTGTTTAGGTTACAGTTTTGTTCGACAAGGAAGTAGCAGAGGACTAAGCTGTGAGGTGATAGGATCCAAGGGATTCTATCAAGAGAAATGAGAAAATCAACCAAAAAAATAAAGAGAAAGAGAAGGGGATGGTCACCTCGAGGGGATCAAGCCTCCAATACTTGCTTCAAGCAAAGATAGATTTTCTTTTGTTAGGAGATTAGTACCTTTGGGGAGTCCTTTTATGAGCTCATAATATAGCATGTTGAGACACTACACAACCCAAAAGCTTAAGTTCATCTTTGATGGTTTGTCATACGACATAGAAGGAAACTGGCGTAGTGACCAAGTCAAGCAGAGGGACCAATATTGGGGAAGGTTCAAGAATCATGAAGAATCCTATCATGTGGCTGATTCCAATTTGAAGGGTGCAATTGGAACCATGTGAGTAGGCTGTCATCAGATTCTAAAGATGCATCTATGATTATACCAGCATATATGCATGCTTCTGCCGCATCTACACATAAATAACTGATGGTGAAAACTGCCTCCAAATAACAAGAACTTTGTCACCCATATATAAGTCAGTTTAAGGGAAAGATACGGTAGAAGTGACTTTAAGTGGAGTAGCAGCCCTAAGTAAGTTTTCGTTTCACCAATTAAAAGAGGAAGAGGCTCACTGGGAGTGGAAGAAAGGAAGCACAGCATCTTGTTTGCTTGCTGCTTTTGGCGAAGTTCAATGGTTGTATGACATCACATACTACTACTGTAAAACCAATAAATTCATCAAGGATGATCTCCTCCTTTTATTCTGTCTTTCCAAATTTAAGTTCCGGTATTAAGCATATATAGGATAAGCATGTAACTTAGAGATTGATTCTTTGGAAGTTGGGATCTCAGAGCCTTTGAAATAATATAGATATTTTTGCAGTATTCACAAGTAGAAACAACACAAGATCTTGGTGAGAGCTAAATGACGTTATCTTAAAGCCACTTTTATACCGCTGAGGTCCTTAATTGAAGCTAGCCAGCTAGGATTACATTCTTTGCAGCCCAATCTACAACTTCATAATATATTCTAACCTCTGCAGCAATCGACATGTGGAGCTGAAAGGGCCTATGTGGATATGTGTAGACAGTCCCTTACCCACAAACCCAAAAGTATTGTCTGCCAACAGTTTATCGTTAAAAACCGGCCTTGAATCTTCATTGGTTCAACGCTGACATGTGCATTTGAATCAAAAGAAAGCCAAAAAGATTGGTTGCTGTCCAGATCAGCGTATGATCAGTACTTGTCCTATCTACCTGTGACTTAATGATGAGGGTTTTTATTCATATTACTCAAATAACAAATTTAAAGTTGAGGCAATATTAATTCCTGCGAACTTTAGCAATGAATTCTCACAAACGTCATGAGCTCATTCAACTTGCAACCATTTAGGTGAAAGTAGCCGTTTCCCCTTTCTTTATCTTATCTTATCTTGGTACCAAATAGGCTGGTATCAGAAAGCTAAAATGCCAGCTCAAAAAGCTTCATTGACACTTCCTTACGTAGTCAGCACATGCAAGAGATATGAGGCAGCATATGACGACTGTATGATAGAAAAGGTCTTCCAAATAGTCGGGACATTTTATTTCCTTGGACCCTTCCTTAGAATGGTATAATTTTCCAAAAGATAAACTTGGAAGAACCCCACTTCTACATATCTTGTGTAACAACTAAGAAGCTCGCTATGCACATCTACGCTATTAATCCAAAAGGATTACTCAGGTTATAGTTAGAGCTTCCCACTTAGTGTGGACAATCTACCCGCTCAATGTGAGACAAACTTTTTAGAGTGTCATATTTAGTGTCTAACTGTTACAGATAATGAACTTCAAATGATGTAATAAAAAGTGCAGCAGAATGGTTTGATTTGAGTGTGTGCATTATATAATATAATAGGGACACCAATTGGCTGAAAATAATTTAATTTTGAAAATAAGGCAGCATTTCAACTTCAACCATGTCTGAAAGTCTTCGTTTGGTAATTTCATTAGTATCAATGTTTGAATTCTTGCTTAACATGAACCAATGTTAAAACACCCACATCCACCTTTCTTCTAATATTTTGGAGAATTTCACAACGAAGTGTTGGAGTACTTTTCTACAATGTCTTTTTCCGAAAGCAACCCAAAATACATCATATCCTTGAAGGATATAATCTTTATGAGTCCGTGCCTGCTCCTTTATTCCACTGGATGAGCCAGAGCTGACTCATGCAACATAAAGTTGATTAACCTACTATTTTCATCCCTTTAAATACCTCGGCAGAATACAATGTTTGATCAACCTAAGTAAGCATCTCTTCCTTGTATTCTAACAGTTGACAACATCCTTAGCTGTTCCAAACATGAAAACCACACTTCAGGAATTTGTTGTTGGAATTCCATTAAGGTTAGAAGAAAACCGAGTTGATAGGTCACTGAAGAGATACTTACCTGATCCTGCAGATTCAGTGCCTAATAGGAAGAACAAGGCAAGTAAAAAAGGAGACAGTTTTGCGCATGGAGTCCGAGAGCATGGTAAGTAGCTTCTATTTTGCCTTTGGTTTTATTTTCCTTCATCTTTTCTAGTTCTTCCTTGCTTCTTTTGGGATCATCAAGTTCCTAAAAACTCATTCTTTTTCTTCCAATATCTTGTGAACCGCAGTGAGACATGGACCCAATATCACTGAAACTTTGAAGGGGAAGTTGAGCTTGGGGGCTAGGATTCTTAAAGTAGGTGGTGTGGAGAAAGTGTTCAGACGGTTATTTAGTGTTAGAGAAGGAGAGAAATTACTGAAGGCTTCGCAGTGCTATTTATCAACCACAGCAGGTCCTATTGCAGGCCTCCTCTTTATCTCCACAGACAATGTTGCATTCTGCAGTGACAGATCAATCAAAATCTCTTCTCCAAATGGAGAGATGACAAGAATCCACTACAAGGTAAGTTGCAAAGATGATTTATTCTGTTTCTCTCCGTGTCTCTGTCTGGCTTGCTGGTTGCTAATATTATAAGTTATATTCACGTGGTGCAGGTCTTGATTCCACTGAGGAAGATAAAGACAGTCGAGCAAAGTGAGAATGTGAAGAAACCTTCACAAAAGTACATAGAAATAGTTACTGTCGACAATTTTGACTTTTGGTTTATGGGTTTCTTAAGTTATCAGAAATCTTTCAAGTGTCTTCAGGAAGCTATTTGACAAGCTTAGAGGAATGCTAGTCATTCAAGAAGCAGAAATGTTAATTCCCATCTTCTTCTCAGATGTACAGCTAGGAAACTCTCAACATAATTTCAGGCAGTGTATTTTGTAATGATGAAACGCTCTCTGATTCTTCACTATCACTTTACCATTCACAGACAAATCAGATTCTTCCTGCGGTCGTGATTGTTTAAATTTGTGAATCATATTTTTTTGCTTTTTTTTTCTTTGGCATGTAATCCAGTCGCCATGAACTGAATCCCTTTTTGCCCATTCGTTCAATTTGTAAACAACTTCCAGGCTAGCTTGAGGGAAAGGCAGATGAGTATAGTTAAAGGCTAAGGTTTGTGCACAACTACTTTGATGAACAGACACACTAGGAGTAACACATTGATGACTTTCCACCCTAGAAAATAACCCTGCAAAAAATCTAACCACAGCCATGAGATCCCTTCAATGGAATCAGAACTAATTTTTGAGTTTTTATGCTTGAGGAAAATCTATCTAAGCAGACAAAAAGTACTGTTATATGCTAAATACTCTCGTTCGAATACTAACTCAAAACATAGAGCATAGCAGCTAATCTTATACTACCTATAGGGCCAAGAAAATACAATTCGGTGCTCTAGAATATCGTCTTTTACTTATCAAAAAATATATATATATATATAGAATATCGTCTTTTACATTAGCATGCCATTTTCACATGTTTTCCTCCTGTTGCTCTACCCATTATCTTTTCTTCAATTTGCTTATTGATCATACTATCAGTTATGGTTAACTAAGCAAGTTTGAACCGGCGCCTCATCTAACAATGTCTTCACTCTTATAGAGCTCAATTATAGGTTTATTTTCATCATTCATTTTCTCCTCCAGTCTTGAACCTATGCTCCTAAGCTATTCTTTTTCCTTTTTCTTTTTGGATGAATAAGCATCACCCTCCAGTATAAACTGGAACTCTGCTGCAGAATCCAGCAGCTCAACTCAACCAACCAGAAAACAAAAACTATATAGAACCACACAACCACACCTACTAACTACCAGTTACAAACAAACCCCACAAACACTGAAAACTCACACTCTGTACCTCTCCTATATTGATGATGACAAACTATACTAATTTTACAAATACAAAACCAGAGTTTATTTACATAAGACCAAAATTCGATCTTGAAACCCCCATATGCAACATAGGGATTTATTGATGATCGATTCCTTGAACTTTCCAGCTCCCATGACTTGAGTTATAATTTCCGAATCAATCCTCTTTAAAATCTGATCCTCTCTGTATGCACAACATTACCATGCTTTAAATCGTTCATTCGATCACTTGTTTCCATATGTGGTCAACTACGGTCCCAAAAGCCGATTTGCACAAACTAATACTTAAGCTTTCGCCTTTTAAATCTGTACTTCCCCAATTTGCCACTTCTTCCCAAATGAAAGGGGGATCATCTTAAAAAGAACTCTATCGGGGTGCCATCTATCCATCCAAAGGTGAACAGATTTGCCATCCCCGACATTGAACTTTATAAAATCCTTTGCTATTGCTCGTAGTTCAATCAGTTTTTTCCAACCCCATGTGCAGTTTTGAGGAACTTTACTCTGCCAAAAATTCTTTCCTTTCAATAAATTCTCTTTTACCCAGACAACCCAAAGGGATCCAGCTTTGGTGAATAAGTTCTAAATATGGCGCATAACAGCTGCTTGATTCCATTCTTCCACCCTTTTGATACTCGGGTCATCTTCCCTCTTCTGTAAGCAAACTGAACTCCACACCACCTTGGCCCTAGAATTCGTCTCTCATTTCCTGCCCAAAAATTCCATTATTTTTCTTTATTTGCACGTTTTTCAATACCACTACAAGCTTCAGCTTCAAAAGTGTCAATCTCTCTCATCTAAAAAAGATAATCATATTCCACCATAAATAATATCACAACTGTCTCTCTCTTTGCTCCTATTTTTCATCCAATTCTATGTTTAGTTAAAGGAAGGCTTAATTTAGAAAAAAGAACGAACAATGGCCACCACAAACAAAAAAAAAAACAGAACCAAACAGAAGAGGAAAACAAACAAAAAAAGAAAAAAGAAAAAAGAAAAGAAAGGAAAGAAGAAGAAGAAGAAAGGTCTTGAAGAAAAGAAAAGTAAAAGAGAGCAAGGGAGGAGGAGGTCAAGCTCCACAATTTGTTCTTCTCCTTCTTGTTCTTTGTTCCCTTGGTTATGTTTCTCTGGGGTTTGATCGTTTTCAATTTTCCAAGAAGAAATTGAGAGAGTCAAACAAAAACAGAGAGCCACAGCCAAACCCATCATCATCCATCGGTAGGCGGTAGCAGTTAGATACTTATAATCAGCACCTGCTGTTGAACGAGTTGGATTTAGGACTTGAGATTTCAACTAGGTTGGTTTGTTTTTCTTGTTCTATTTCTTTTTCTTTTTGGTCGTTAACCTACATAACATGATACGCCATAGTTTTCACATATCATTGAGCGCCATAAGATTTAACAACCATGAAATTAAGATTTATCAAGTGGTTATGAATGATGTTTAATTATGCAGGGGTGATGATGAATAAATCCTCCACATACATTTATATATATATATATATATATATATATATATATATATATAAAATTCAAAACTAACATACAGTAAAAAAAAAAAAATTAATTAATTAAAAACAAACAAGCTACTGAACCCTACTATCCATGAATAAAGGGATTAGAACAGTACAATCTATCATTGCCGTTTCATGATCTTCAAAGATCCTCCACAGTGAGACATATGCATGAATAAATCCTTTTATATAAAAATTCTAGCTATGAAATGAATCACATGTGAGACATGCAAAAAATAGTAAAGAGCTTAATGGACCTCATTTACTTTTTCCTTTTCCACACTAATAGGAGAAAAAAGGTTGAAATATCACCAAAAAGGTCACATAAAATGTAGTTGATGATCCATTTGCAGAATACCAGGCTTCATCAACCATATTCTATACTAGTTGAGAGACGAAAGAAGGGCTAGTTTGGAGACCAAAGTTGTTGGGACTCCAATCGGGTCAAGAGCATACCCAGATGAAATACCAGCAAATGGACACTCACCTGAACCAGCAGCTACCCAAATGTTATATTCCCTCTCCTGCAACTGAACCCTCAGCATCCACACAGAGTAATTAAGCCTCCCTTTCTCTCTCTTTTAACACCCAAAACAAAGGTGTACGTTCTAAATAATAATAAGATTATCTTGGTATTGCAGGTGAAGTAGATTCAGTGCTTAGCAAAATGAACAAGTGTGGGAAAAAAGTAGGGAACTTTGCTCATGCATTCCGAGAGCACGGTAATTAAATTCTATTGCTTCAGCTAAGATTTCAGAATCTTCTACTTCCTGAATTTCTTTGCCTCTCCATGCAATCCTTAGTTTTTTAAGGTAAGACTTCAATATAATTTATGAGTTTCCACCATTGCCTTCTTTTTGTTGGCTGGCGGGAAGATAAAATAAAAGCATAGAAAAATTAATAATTATTTATATTTGGAAAGGCCATGCAATTTTTGTAACGACTTAAGAACGCAGCAAGAGCCTAATATACAATTAGCTAGTTACAATTGAAGGGTCTGACCCATTTAATTAAATGGGTCGCATTATGGTTGACTTATATAATTTTATACACATACCTCGACATGATCTGAAATTAACATGCAATATTTAGAGTTGACAAATCTTTAAGCGACTCGAAAAATCGTCATGAAATTAGCGAATTAGAGTTAAAGGATTGGACTAGTTTAATTAATTGGCCGGGTCGGGTTAGGCTAACCAATATAGTCTTATACATATCCATACCACAACACGAAAGAAATCCAAACACGCAAACACAGCCCTACTTTTAGCTTTCATTCCCTTGGGCTTATTAACAAACGCTCTGTAGTCTGAACATGCACCACTTGTACAAAACAACATTGAATGATGAGATTTCTTCTTTTTTCTTGTAATGTTGAGAACTGCAGTGAGATTGGGGCACAACATCACTGAAACAGTGAAAGGGAAGTTGTGGATGGGGGCTAAAATTCTTATAGTAGGTGGGTTGGAGAAATTGTTCAAGAAGTTATTTAGTGTTTCAGAAGGAGAGAAACTGTTGAAGACTTCCCAATGCTATTTATCAACCACAACTGGTGCAATAGCAGGCCTCCTCTTCATCTCCACCAACAGCATATCCTTTTGGAGTGAGAGATCTATCAAAGTGCCCTCCCCAAATGGAGGAATGGTTAGACTCCACTATAAGGTATTCAGATTATTCTCCCTCTCTTCATGCTTACTAATTACAAGTTCTGCATTATATATCCATTTTTTGCAGGTATTAATCCCACTCAAGAAGATAAGGGCAATTAGCCTATGTGAGAATGTGAATAAGCCATCATCCAAGTACATACAAATAACTACATGCGATAATTTTGACTTTTGGTTTATGGGTTTCTTAGATTATCAGAAAGCTTTGAAATATCTTCAGCCGGCAATTTCTCAAGCTTGAAATAATCAAAAGTCATTTAAATGAGTGTAACAAAAATGTCTCTTCTCTCTGCTTCACTAGATGTTCTTTCCTGTTCCTGAACCTACTTTTGTAGCTCGATTCCAATTTTGTGTAATTTCCCAGATGAGAAATTCTCATCCATTTTTCAATCAATCCAGCCCATGCCCACACGTGTAACAAGTTCGATGGAGTATGTAAAAAAAATCGCCTAAATTGCAAGGGGCTCTAAGTAACAAGTTAAGAAAAGTGTTAATTACATATGTGTTATAACTTATCTATTCATCAAAGTGTCCTTAATTACCCCCCGGAGACCGGGAGACTAACAATTTTCCGGTGACCATTTCATCACCAACTCGGTCCGGTTTTTTGATTTTTGGCCAAAATTGGGGACCAAAACTAGGGTACCCTAATTCTTGGTTTTGGGAAACCGGAACAGGGAACCGAGTCCCGGTTACCGGCTGGTTCCGATTTGTACCCAGTCCGGTAACCGATTTTTTTAAAAAATTGATTGACGATGAGAAAAATTCAAGATTCAATTGCAAAACAGAAATTAAACAACTTTCTACCCATTAATTTTTATTTCCACCACAAACGCAAATAATATAATATGAAAAAACTGAAACTTAAGGAAATTTAGAGCTAAAATTTATCAATAAGCCATCTGTTCATTATAGCTTCAATCAAATACCGACAGCAAATAAGCCAATTTTTTGCCAAACCCACAACTCAACTTAGCAAAATAAGCAACAATCGGCAAACTCACAGCTTAATTTAGCAAAATAAGCAACAATCGGCCAAACCTACAACTCAACTTAGCAAAACAAGCAACAATCAGCCAATCCCACAAATTAATTTAGCAAAATAAGCAACAATCGGCCAGAAAGAATTTTATTTTCACACTATTCCTCGGCAACCTAACACATCTCTAACTGGCGAGATGCACTGATTGTGACGAAACCTTCAAGTCTCTTGCATTGGCACACTAGAGTTTTGCAAAAGGCTTCATGTGTGATGCATTGATGGTGGCGGAAGTTAAAGAGAGAGTGGCGTTGAGTCGTTGACTAATGAGAGAGAGAGGCGTGAAGGGGGAGAGAGAAAGAAAGTGAGAGGCGTGAAGTAATTAACCTAAATCTAAAATTAAAAAAACAAAAGTAAAATATATATATTAAAATATATATATATATATATATGCACCCAGTTTCGGTTTCCTGAATTTTTACCGGGCACCTAAAATTGGACCGAAACCAGGGTCTCAATTTTAGGTTTTTTCCAACCAAGACTGAAAAATCGAGTTTTTTAGTAATTTTTGACACACCTACCAATCCTACGGTACCAAAAAGTGCTTGAACACCATGATTGCAGTGCCTAAACTGTCAATTAGATGAGATGAGGTTAACGTCAACTCGTGATTGGATTAAAAAGTAATAAACCGTACAACGTACCCCACGTGAAGGAAAAGTCTACCTAAAACCAAATCCCAAAGACCGATGAAATTTTGTAGCCCACCAATACAATATTACTTTCCCACAAAGAAAGCAAGGATTACAATATATCGATTACTTTTCAGATATCTGTGTTTGGCAATGAAATAAAAAAAATAAAAATAAAAAATTGAAAAAAAAAAGTAAAAATATTTTGTATAAAAAAATAAAAAAAAATTATTTTATAATAATTTTTTTTATTTAAATAATAATAAAAATAATTAATGTGATATAAAAAATAAGAATGTTGAATTTGAATTTTAGAATTTTTTTTTTTAATTTTTGGATCCGGTCTAATTTAGCCCTTTGTCAAACACAGTGGAAGAGTTCTTGAGATTTGGATTTTCCGTCAAAACTGGAAATTTCACAAATTTCTAAGGTAATGTAAACCATTGCAAGATAATTATTTTCTTGAATTAAAATTTTCCTATAATCCTCTTATATATTAATATGATAGTTTATGTTATTTGTTGCTATCACTTTAAATAATTATAAATTGATGATATGATTAATATTACGTGAACACGGTCTTAATATTATAATTAAAAGCTTTTAGAATTCAGACTTTTGGTTTTCCAAATACCATGGTTTTCCTTTGATAAGCTCCCCTCAAGAGTTTTGTAATTGTCGGTTTGAGTTTTGTTCTTCGTCTTCCAATACAATTTTTTACAGCTCACAATATATTGACTTTGTTTGCCGTCAACAATAATATAGCTGTATGCAAATAACGGTTGAAAACGTACAAGTAGAGAAACCCTAGCCACCAAACACTTTCCCAGGTAATAATATTGTGAAATTTGTGGAGATCACAACTCTTGAGGGCTTAATTATTAATTCAAAAGTTTTAGGGTTGTTAAATATTGATTTGCTTAAACTTACGCTTTCGAATTGACGTCTACAACAGCCCACTTTAACATAATTGACTCTACGGTAATTTTTTATCTTTTGGCAGCTCTACTCTCTTATTAATATTTATTTAATGACTTAACACTAAACACATACATCTTACTAAGAGCATGTTTAGGATTGCGTTTGAGAAATAGAGCTTTTAAGTCAAAAAGAGTTTTTGGGCAAAAGTTTTATTTTTAAACTGTTGCCAAAAGTGTTCTTTTAACTATTTTTAGGTTTTTTGAACTCTTAAAAGCGTTTTTAATTTTTTTACCAAATGGGTATTTTTTTTTCTTCAAACGGACTTTTTGATTATTAAAAGCACTTTTAGATCTCTCAAACGCAATTTCAAACAGGCCCAAAGGCTTTTTACTCGAACCCTTTGTGATTCGACCCGTAACGTGATATATGCTTTAATATCAATTGGGCCTACCCATTGATCTAAAAGTTTTAAAACTATTGGATATTGATGAACTCGAATCAAATGCACCAGGCCTAGACAAGAGGCCTGTTATAGAGGGCAACTGGTTGAGACTTGTCTAGGCTTTTCAACCCATATCAGCAGTTAAACCTAACAAAGCTAGCAGCAACATAACACACAATTCTCTCCCTCAGCAGGAAAGAGAGAAAAGTGATTACCGCATCAATAGGATTAATTCTAGAAGTCCACAATAGCATTAAATGTGCCCCTAACCGACTTCATGGATATGACAACATTAAATCTACCCCTCTCCCCATCGGAGAGGCAAGTTGATGCATTAAATGCCACCTAATCTACGATAAGGGGAGGAGGCAAGGACACCCCTTTGGCGAGCCGATGAGCTACCCCTGAATAATTGTTACAAGCAACCTTGCCACAAGACAACACATGGCAAGAGGGTTCGCTAACACCACTCCACTTGAAAAGGTAAGCAGATGTACAAGACGGAAAGACATGTACTAATTAATCTATAGGCTCTTCAACTCCGAAGAGCATTTTATTGGAGTCTTACTAACTTAGTCATTAAAGATATTCCCGTCGGCTTATCTCGGTAGGCCTATGAATCTTTATTGTTTGAGCTTTTGCAAGAGAAGTACGCGAAACTAGCTGAGTGGAAGAATCACAAGTGGAAGCGACTGAGTGAAGTTCAGCCTTATCAAGTACTAATTTACTTAGACTCTTAACATTTAAGCTTCATTTCTATGTTTTGCTCAAAAGTGTATTTTTTTTTTTTAAATAAAAAATAAAAAAGCTAAAGAAGTACGTACTTTTAAGTCTTTTGACAAATAGATCAATTTTTTAATTACTTAAATACTTTTTAAATTCTCTAACGCAACATCAAACAAACACATAAATTTCAACCTTAATTATCCTAAAGAGGGCAAAGAAAATTAAGGTAGTAAGCATGTGCAGAAACAGTAGGAAAAGGCAGGGATGGATGGCATGCTGTATGCCTTCTTTGACCGGATGACATGGCTGAGGAAATACATATTCAGTACTGCTAAATGTTTCCAAATATATATTTGAGTACTCGTGGTGATCAAAACTGTTTTTGGGAAGGCATTGAAAAATGTCTCAACTATGTGTATGCATTTGGATTTTGCATGGACCCACGCAAGATTTAGGCATAAAAGGTCAGCCTAAAGATATCATATCCTCATGTTGTACCTATTTTTTATGCTTTTTTTTCCCTTGGCTCACATTGTGGTGCGTCAATCATATCATATATTCATCTAGGAATGAGATATCCTCATATATACTCGAAGATATGATGATGAGTAATGGGTAAAAAGCCACATCACCTTTTGAGATAAATATAATTTATTTTTTAACGTTTTTTTTTTTGTTGCTTAAATTACTAGCCATCCAAATAGAAAATTGAGGAGCATCGATGGGGATCCCTTTCATTAGTCGGCCTGATTAATGGTATACAATATTAGACATTTTATGTGGGTGGGGGTGGAGGAGTTCAATTGCAGGTTCATCACCCATGGCCATGGGAGGTAAACATGACGGCAAGAATGACACATGTATATTAATATGTATGTATCTTGTTTCTTTGAAATACATGCAACATAACTTTTCAAAAGTGGCAGGCCGTACATTTCATTAAATTAACGTACTCCTATTTCTTTATTTATAATATTATATTACATTAAAGGTAATTTGAAACGTCTGGGATATATGGTCAAGGTGATAAATATGCTATATATGCCTGGACAGATTGAAATGTCGTCGTTTGATCGCGGAGTTGGAATTTGAAGGCATGCGTACTTTTTTGACGCATGGGATTACGGTGGCATATATGCCTCTCTTAACTTATTTTATAATCTTTGATATATATATATATATATATATATATATATATATAATTTCTCAATTGTCTTTGGGACTCATTCAAGTCAATCTGGATCCACCGAAATTGAGACACGTATATATTATTCTTTGTGTATCTCAATTTTAATAATCCAATATTATCCAATTCTCAATTAGCCAAACATGAAAAGAACCAAAAAAATGCAATCAAATATCAGCCAAATATGGACTCAAAATGATGATCTTGGCAATATATAAATTAGTCCAATTAATCCATTCTTTGGTTAAATTAAGTCGAAGGAACAAAGGAAAAGAGGGAAAAAAAAACATTAAAGGTGGTCATAAAATGAGTGGGCCAAGCCAGCCAAGTCTAGGTTTAATCAGTAACTTTCCTACTTCAACGAGATCTCAATGCTGCAGTGCTGCCTACTCTAAAGCATCCAAATTCCAAAGTCAAAATGAGAGAGAGGAGATCCCAATGCTGGCTGCTCTAAAGCATCCAAAGTCAAAATGAATGAGAGAGAGAGAGAGAGAGAGAGAGAGAGAGAGAATTGAATCAGATAATTTTCTGTTCCAGATTTCTTGCAAAGATCAAGACAATGAGTTCACACTGAAATCACCTCAATTATATTTGATCATCATAATTAAACAACCTAATATTGATTGGAAAGGTACAAAAAACTCTTAGTGTAAATGAATTTCAACATTTTAACAAACAAAAATTTGTCTATATATATACAGTATAACCTAACATCACAAAGCCAAAAAAAACAAAGAAATCTGCTCCTTAGCTTGATGATCTGATCTCTACTCTCTAGAGAAAGGCTTGATCACATGGATCGGATTCAGAACTTTTGGAATCCTCTTACTCGTGATAAACTCCAAGAAAACAAAAAAGAGTATAGAATGATCAAACAGCTAGCCTGCTTCCACTCAATTATGCGTAGAGTCCACCACCGAGTTGTGCCTCTTGGACGGGCCAGAAGGCGGCACCGGCGTCCCTTTGGGGAAGAAGCTGAATATCTGGCCGTGATATAGGAAACCCATCTCGTCCTTTCCCCGGAGCGGCTTCGGGTTCACAGTTATGGTTACGCCGGGCCTGGTGGCGGTGCAAGAACCAATAAGAAGTAGGAAAAGGAAAAGAATGAGAGAAATGGTGCTGCGCATGCATGGAGCAATACGAATGGATTTAGAAGGAGAAGCCATTGGCGGAGAATAATGTTTGGTGAGAGCTTTGGAGAGGTTTAAGGAAATGGGTATGGATTTATTTTTACTGAAAGGGAGGGATAGTGGAGGGTTTTTATATATGCATGAGTAAACAGGGGAAAGAGGAGGAAGATGAGATGGCGGTCCGGTGAGTAGTGAAATACACGCAAACGCAAACGCTAACGCTAACGACTACTGAATTTGAATGTCAACGGTTTGAAAATGCATGCTTCATCTTCTTAACAATTGGGTGCCGGCTTGGACTTCAATTCTTGAATATATATATCTTTTCTCTCTTATACCAATTTTCTTTGCCTTGGTCAATTGGAAAGATTTTTCCGGGGAAATATACCTGCCGCGTGCTTGTGTGGATATTGAAAACTCTCTCTGCCCCCGCACTCGCACATGTCCGTCCAGGACGTGGAATTTATTATTTCCTCACGAAAACCATCATTTTCTATCTTTTATTTAATTTGAGTGTGTGTATTGCCAATGTCTTTTGTTGGGTTTGGTTCAATTTCAGCCCGAAACGTCTTCTTTCTCACTTATTATAAGATCATTATTTATTTATTTATTTATTTATTTTGCATATATAGTTGAAATTAGCATTAATAATTGGCAAGAGTGCTAGCAATTCATTGGATCACATTCGTATATATGTTAGTTTTGAGTTGTATTGAGGTATGTGTAAAAAATTGTGAACACTAATTCTAATTGTATATATTGTTGGTGGCATTACTTAGAACAATGAGATGCAATAAAATGAAATCTAGACCGTAAAATAATTTATCTTTATTTTATTTAAAATTGAGAGAATTCTACTCTAAAAAAAGTGGGGGGGAGGAGGGGGGTTGTTTTGCGGCACGTATGGACATGTTATATTGGATCAAACTCGATTTAATGAATCAAAGCCTTCACTTTATGTTAATGTGAATGGGTGTGAACTAACTTTTTGATGGTATATATATATCCATCGGTGTGAAGCAAAGGCACCGAAAAATGCTGGTCTATATCATGATGCTATTATTGAACCGAGTGCCACCATATATACTTCGTGTTTTTCGTTTTGAAAATGAAATGAAAAAAAAAAAAAAAAAAAAAGTAACTAACTTTTATGTGATCTTAAAAACAAAAGAAAAGTAGAAATTGGTTAGGTGGCCTCAAGACTCTACAATATTTTTTAAGGGCAGTTTTTCTTTTTCCTTTTTTTTTTTTTTTTTAAATTCTAGGTGGCCTCAAGAAAATTATTCTAACGTAATCTATTTAATTGACATGTATTTTTAAAATATATGATTTTTACATGTATTTTTAATTATATATTCTAAAAATTTGTGTTAGTTTAATAAATTGAGGTTATAAATTATAATGAAGGTCGTATATATATATATATATATATATATATATATATATATAAAGAAAAAAGAATTGATTTAATTTGTCAAGGTATCTTTTGCGTGCGAAGCTCCGATAAGGAAACAAGCTTCAAGGGGGTCCACCAATCCTTGTTTAACATTCAACATGACACTGATAGACATATGTAATGCCAGTAGTGACCACATCTTTTCTTAATTATATTTTGGTTTTTTAATCAAATTATGTTAAATCACATAAATCTTCATTACGCATGTGGTATTGCTTTTTATTATTATTATTTTTTCATGATAAGGCCAATTTAGAATGACAAAGCATATCCTTTCAATTGGATTCGACTTTTCTTTCTTTTTTGTTAGTTGGGTGTACTAAAATGACATGTATTTTGAACACATGACAATTTAATAGACTAAAATTCTTCTCCTGATAAGAATTTGAAAAATAGTGTACCACACTAAAAAAACACTCCGTATATAAGAGAAGAGAATTGGGTCACGTAAATGTATGTTCAATTTTAACCAAACACTTTCCTTTTTTCTTGCTTACTTTTCTTCTATGAAGTAAATTCCGACCTAAATATTAGAGTGACTTTGGTTGGACGACCCCGACGGAACACTTTGAGCGTAATTTCCCTTCATTTTGTAGGTGCTCTTAGTCAAAGATTTGGCGTACAATAAGCTGATTCTTCAAAAGAAAAACTTTCGATTCAATTCATCTAATTAAGTGTTCTGCCCATACCATTTATTGCATACACAAGCAAAGTATAACTAAATAATATTAAGGGAATAATACAAATAATAAAAATTAAGAAAGGAAAGGGTCTGCCGTCTACGTCGTGAGTTTGGAGGAAGGTTACGTGTTGAACATGTGCCATGCGTCTAGTGGTTTGGTAGGCCATTTATTATGACACATTCCATGTCAAACGTCAACGTGATATGCATGATCACAACCGTTGGATTATGAGACCGACATTCGGAGCTGGTAAACGTAAATGTTGGCGGAGACCGGATGTTAAGGAATGGAGGGGTTTGTTGAATGGTGGGAAACACTTACGCCACCGTTTAGACTTAAGAGACCAAAAATGTGTCGTTTTATATTAAGAAAAAGTCGAAAATAAGAATTTTTGGACCCGGAGAAGAGAATGCAATAAGCGTGAAAGACACGTTGAGTTATTATATATATATATATATATATATATATATATATGTTAATGTATGTATGTATGTGACATAATAATTAATTAATTAATTAATTATTATGTCACTGCATGTAATACGACTTTGTCGTGTTAAAACAGCCTAGCTAGCTAGCTAGCTCTGTTCCAATTCCAACTGGGCAGTCCACTTCAGTGCTCCATCGACAAGTCCAAATCAAAGGGTAACCTAATTTGGCGGTGGTCCGTCCAAGGAAGGCTCATATTTTTTCTTGCTTGTTTAGGGTATTCATATTCATATTCATAATATTCCAATCCTAACTTGTGCCTGCGTCAATCTCCTCAAAGTCCTACTTCTTTATCGAATTCCCATATTTTCCAAGAAACCACCTACATTTATATTGCTTCTCATCCTTTTATTATTTGACTAAGTCTATTAATTTGGCCTTGCGATTTCGTTAGATTAAACAAAACAAAATATCCGGCCGTTGTAAACCCCTTTTCCTTTCCTTGTTGCCGAGGCTGAGATCAAGGCTAGTTCTTATGGAATTTGAATCACATTCTGGCTATAACTAAACTAATTATATGCCTATCATCATGAGGCATCACCGTTGAGCTAATTCGTTGCTGTAGTGGAGTTCCACTTACAATTAATGGAGTGTAATTTGGTTCCATTCTTAATCAATAGTCCTTGAAAATTCAACTACTTCCCAACCTCTTTCACTTTCAGTCGCATCAGCCCAAAAAATAGATAGTTTAATTAATAAATAAATGGTGAGAAAAAAAAATAATCATATTTTATTTGAAAAGAGAGTGGATTTCACCATTCCTAAGCACCTTTCTCGGTTGAAGCATATTTAAATTCCTGTAAAACTTTTCTATGTTCAGAAAAATTTAAAAAAAAAAAAAAAAAAAAATCATCATCAGTACGTTCATGAACAATTGAAGTTGTATAGTATGGAGTGAAAAAGCGAGTGATGACAATCACCCTCCTATAGGCCTTGAGAGTGTGACAACAAATCCAGTTCTCTCTTCAATCTTATGTCGGATAAACTCTGGTCAGGCTTAGGCGTGTTCCACCTTGCTCCAACCCAATTCAAACAAAAAAGTTCTTGTGTTTATAAGACAATTAATTTGAAAAAGAAAAAAATTTGGGTTAACTTTTATTTTATTTTATTTTAAGCCCTTTATAATTTGATTTGGCACTAGCAAATATCACGTAATACTTACCTCGTCTACCACAAGTTAGATTTATTCTATTTTGATACCTCACAACTTTCAACCATCGTCGTAAAGCCACGACACTGTTAGAGGAGATTGCCGGATATTCATCATTAGGTACGTTGTGGGTCTCTAAAATAAGTCCAGTGGAAGCTTTGATAGCACATAGTTCAATTTATAAATAATTTGTAGTGAAAATTATAGTACCATTGTGTCTACAGTTAGCTACATACTGTGACTAAATTACACTCAACCAACTTGTACCATTGTGCCTACAGTTGTCTACTGTGACTAAATTGTATATTTAGAGCAGTTGGTCCTGGCGTCGGTACTAGACCAATGAACACCGCACGCTACTGGGCGCCATCCAACCCTTCAAAGCTGGGAAGGTCCAAAGTAGGGTAGGGTGAGGGCTAGCCCATTGACATCCTATAGCTATTAACTTTACCAACAGTAGCTAATAGTTTTTTCTTTTTCTTATTTTCATATTTTTTAAATTTTTTATTTTTATTTAGTCACTTCCTTTTTTTTTTTTTTTTTAAATAGAATTTTCAAAGTATAAATGGAATTTTCGTCTCATTTTCTTCTCATAGATGCTATTTTATATTTTATTCACCTCAATTATATTAGCTTAAGCGTAATAACTGACAGCTGTTCTTTGTCGACTCATTCTAACAAGCTCTAATAATGATATTTCTCCATTCTTAGCAAGTACTTGGGACTTGACCTGAGGTCAACTATCATAACAAATAATATACATTTTAATAAATAGTTTTAGTGTTGAATAATCGACGTTTCTCCGTAACTTCTTTGGCCCTAGCTAGTTAAGAAAAAATCAAACTCCACAGTCCACACCTGCCTGTGACCGTCGCTGATCAGAAGTTGAAGGCCATTGACAGCTTTAGTGAGCAATTTAATTTGCTTAGAAAATGCAGTAGAAGTCAAATTATCTGACCCTGCTGAGGCTTTAATTAAAGAATATGAAACTTCCTTAATTTGTTCGGTATACTTAAAATATACAGAAGTCAAATATACTTTTATTTATTTATTTATTATTATTATTGAAATTTGACTTCTTCAATTATGTGTTAAACAAACTTTGATCCATGGTAATACAAGTTAAGGCTGGTGACAGCTCATAGCTAACTTACATTATTAATGTCGTTGCAATGTGACTAATGTCGGTTGTTTTTTTTTTTTTTTTTTTTTTTCTAACAAAAGTTTTACTTCTTCAACTGATTTATTTTTCAATTCTAAGTGACATGCATGGAGGAGAAAACCTAGAGAGAAAAATCTGTAGGGGAGGAGGGAGATCCCCTCCCCTCTTCTTTCCTCCCTCTTTCTTGTTTTTTTCTTTATTTTTTCGGTTTATTTTTTTGGTTTTTTTGACAAGTCCAATTGCTCCAGCAGCCATCCTTTTACTTATATTGTGTTGCTTTTGTTTGTCATCTACAGTGCAGCACCGCTCTTTGTTTTCCTAGAATTGGTTGGGCTTTAGATCTAGTCTCTTCAACTAGTTTCACTCAGCCACATGCCGGCCCACTGTGCTTCCTAGCTCCTTAGCTGCATGCCCATCGGCGTAAAACAACTCCATCTCGTCTCCCTCGCCTTGGCTATATATTGTAGTTGTTTGTTGGTTTTTTTTTTTTTTTTATTATTATTATTATTATTTTATTTTTTTAAATAAGGGTTTGACTTCTCTTTAAATTTGCTTTCATTAGCGATCTTGGGGGTGAACGTTTTTGTCCTGACCTTGAGGTAGAGGAGAATTAGTTTCGGTGTGAGGATTTTGCTCTTATGGCAGGAAAAATAAAAGTTGGGAAATGAGCTATCTATGTATTAGATTGAGTCTATCTGGAGCAGATATATTTATTCTATAACTGAAGTTTGTACATGGGTTAGTAGATGTTGAAATCATAGATATTACTTGATTATAGAATTTTTATGTTTGTCTCTATAACGTTGTAACCTTATAGCTTTAACTATGATTTATTATAACATTATCCTCTCTTATGTAAGGGCTTTATACTCTTAATTTTTTTTAATGAATAAATATGAAAGTTTCCCAATTTTTTTTTTTTTTGGTTTTTTTTTTTTAAAAAAAAATAAGTAACGTGCATAGAAAATAAGTGAAATTTAGTGCCAACCAGGTGTCACTTGGGCCATGTCTTTATCTGGTTTTGCATCCTTCAATTGAGATAATTGGATAAGGATTCTTTGCATTGTGAGTCTGTGACCGTTTACTTAAAATAAATGGTCATGATTTTGCCATGTCATCTATTTGAAGACCTCTTTTTTTTTTTTTTTTTTTTTTTAATATTCTTTTTTGCTTGAGCCATCCGTCCACATGTTAGAAAAACTGTTTCGAGATATATATTACAATTCATGAGAGCTTGTTCTTTGTTACAAATTGTAGACCTCTATAATTCTTAAGAATAACATGAATCCTGAGTTATTGAGATTGTGTATACTCACTCCAACCTCAATCCTTTTCATGCCTTAGCATTGGATAACATTTAAATTACAATTTGTTGTCTGAATTACTATTAATACGATCAAACAATAAAGGTAAGAGAGTTCTTATAAGACATATTTTATTAAATAAGTCTTAGGTTGTCTGCAACCGCCTATTTATTCGAGGAGGTAAATTCCATAAAAACTCTCTCCAATTTCATGTCATAATTACTAGTAATCCGTACACCAAAAACGACGGAATACAAATCTCATGTGACCATGTGTATGATGCTTTTTTTTTTGGTCCAAGTGGAGTGCAATGAGCTGATAGCTTGAAACTTCGGTGGTTTTTGACTTGTTATGGGTGTATTTAGCAATACACTCCTCTCAATTTTTATTATTTTTTATTACCAAATAACTTTTTTTACTTTATACATACGAGAAAATCAAATCTCTTAAAATTTGATATTACATCAATTCTCAAAAAAATTTCAAATTTTGCTATATCCCATCAATTATTTTTTATAATTATTAAGAATTATGTACCAAATGGGCATCACCATATTTAGTCGTGTAATTTTGTAGTGATTTTGGTTGGATTCCATATGGTGCTGGCAAAAGTAGTAGCCAATCCGTGGAGAATTGCAGGAAGAAGAGGAACATTCAATTTTGGTGCCCAGAAGACAGCTGCTGAGAGCTCCCTCTTTAATACCCTAAGAACAATTCAAGGAACCTGTCCACTGTCTAGAACATAGAGAGAGAGGGATACTATTAGGTGACAGAGCTTTTATATTTGTCTTGCCCTACATGTGTCATCATCATCATCATCTCCTTCTTCTTCTTCTTCAAACGCCATGAAAGGACCACAAAGCACCGTACACTGGCTAGCAAGTAAGCTAGCACTGTACACAGGCTAGCTAGCTAGCTATCTAGCTACACACCCCATGCAAGCTCCCCCTACTTAATAATTTATAATCCCCCACATTTCACTTTCACCTTATTAAAGTCATACAGGATTTACTGCCACGCTTTTAAAACCCAATAAACTTATTACAAAACATCACATGCATGAGCAGATTTCAGGTTTAAGTCTTTTAAAGCTACGTGGGTTGTTTTGTCCTCCGAAACCAAATGAAATTATTCACTCTCTTAAATGAGTGTGAATATATAATAATAGTATTCAATTTGGAAGGATGAGAATCTCCATTCATTTGTTCAGGCTTTGAACATTTTTTAATGAGAAATGATAGATGTATAATCTTGGCTAATTTTTATTTTTATTTTTTTTTGTGGTTATATATATATATATATATATATATATATATAAAAGATTGAATTTAAAAAAAAATGACATTTTTCTGAAAAAAAAAACTTTTTTTTTTTAAATACTGAATAAAAAAAGACCACATAAGATGTTATTATTTTAGAAATTTTTTTTTTTTTCAAATGACCACATTAAAAAAAAAAAAAAAAAATTGAGCCAAAATTGTGTCTTTATCATCTTTTTTTTTTTTTAAAGAATAATTATTGAGCCAAAATGGTGTCTCTATCATCTCTTTTTTTAAAAGAATAGTTATAGGCCTCGTCTGCTCCGGACAAATTCTATAATCCTCTTTCTGAACCCAATTTAGAATCTCAATTGGCCGGAGAAATTCCTACCGGTTGTATCTAGTATCTACAAAGTGTCAAAGAAGTTTTAGCCAACCAAGGTCCCTTCGACGTATATGATTCCTACAGTTTTAAGGGCAATTTTGAAGAGCATGTCACACGACAAAGCATCTTTATGTAGTACTCTTCCATTTTTGTATAATTTTTTTTTTTCTAAGAACTTTTATTAATTTTGGAGAGTATATCTATTTTTGTATAATTAATATCATTTTTAATTCTCATTTTCATAAAATTTTATTCTAAAATGAATGATAAGAGATATTCTAAGGTACTGGACAAGTAGGCCCCGCACCTCCGGCTGGTAGGCCTCATTCACATACATATAATTACGTAGAAATTTACACTAGATCAAATTCCCGTTACATTTAAAAGGTAAACTTGATTACTTGAAGACCCGAGACTTTTCCAATTAAGACACACCTACAGGAAACAAATCCAAGAAGAATAGAGCTATCAATATTTCTACAAGAAAAACCCACCAAAACCCATCAATGCCATAGCTTTGAAATCCCAAGGAGGCCACATAATGGGAATTCTGATTCGAATTTGCATCAGCCAACTTGGTTCTTGTGTTGGGTTCAAGAACATTGAGCTCTTCTTGCTGGCATGGTTTTACTCCATATGGAACATGGCTAGCTGACATTAACCAAACTGGGTAACAAAGATTTGGGTTGTTCCAGGCTCCAAACCGCCTACCCATTTTCCCATAAAACTCTGCAGAGAATTTAAGCTCTCCTGTCAGATTGTTCCCATTTAGGTAGAGTGCACTAATGCAAGGCAGAGTAGCTAGCTTTGGAGATATCTTGGCTGTGAGGTTGTTGTCACCAAGACCCAGAAATCTCAATCTCTTTAATTTTGAAATGGACTCAGGAATCTCCCCTGCCAAGCCAACGTTAGAGAGATCCAAAATGACCAAGTTGTGTAGGTTAGACCACTCCAAGGTCATGAGGTCTCCACCTATGGGGTTGTTGGACAAGATCAACTCTTCTAAGGAACGCATCCACTGAAGTGACTTGGTCAACCCACCAGAAAATTTGTTATTTCTAAGGTCCAAAAGGGTCAGTTTCTTCAACCTACAAATCCCACTTGGCAGCATCCCTTCCAGTTGATTGTTGCTCAGGTCAAGCTTCAAAAGTGAGGTCAACCCTTCAATAGTCAATGGCAAAGACCCAGATAGTTTATTCCTACTTAAATCAAATATCAGTAGCTGAGTCAACACGCCAAAACTACCAGGAATACGACCAGACAACGAGTTCCCAGAAAGAACCAGACGCTTCAATTTGATCAAGTTGCCAATGTTTACTGGTAATTCCCCAGTTAATCCATTTTCTAATAGCACTAAAGATTGGAGCTTCACGAGGCGGGCACCAAAGCTGGCAGGAATTTGTCCAATGAGACCAGGATTTGATCGGAACTCTAATGATTCCAAGCTGGCAGCAAGTTTCTCCCAGTCATTGGAGGGAATGGCAATGGGATGTCTGCGGGGTGAGACGAAGCAATTCAAGAATGAGAGAATTTTAAGGTGCTTAAGATCAAACAGTTGTGGTCTAAATTCCGGATTTTTGGCACAACCAAGAGAGTTGTCATGAACGGGTCCAATATTCATGGAAGTCACATACCAAAGCCCCTCAAACAGATCACAAGAGACCCCCTGCAGAAGAAAATAAGAAAATGCATCAAACTTAATTGCGATGCCTGAGATTAAATTACACATAATTACATTCATTACATATCTGAAATATATTCATGTGAAAATTGAACTTCAACAGTTGGTAAGAGATGGTTGCTACAATGATCTATTAAGGATGAAAAAAGGGCACTGAACTATAATCACCATGCGCATGGAGCACAGGAGCAGTAAAGAATACATATGTGAAAAATATGTGAAAGTTTATCATTTTATAAGCGAAATATCACTAAAGTGCTTTAGACCTGCCATTTTTCCATTTTCGGCTTTCTGCAGAATATTAATCAGTTCCCAGTAACATTGTAGGCTAGAGACAAGTCCTCCTACTAAGAGTAGAGTAACCAAATGGAAAATGATTGAAGTGTATCTGAAATGTTATTAAATTTTTCATAATTTCATGAAAAAGAGTGTTAGTTTTTTATGTTTGACAAAAAAAAAATGCTTCGTTCTGTTTCTGATACAAGGATGATGATGATAAATTGATTACAATAATGATGATGGTCATGATGATGATTATGATCTTTTTAGGTGTCTTAATGTTAATGGGTTTATTCTATCGAAAAGAAATTCATGATTCACATTCCATTTTTCAAATAAGAAGGTTGATTTCTTTGACATAAAAAGGCCATGATTTTGAGTGTCCAAAGTACTGCCATGCCATATAGATGATAGATGAATACTCAATAGCTTTTAACTGTGAATGACAAACTGAACTGGTTCTGTTCTTTTACCCCAAGGATAAGAAAGAGGTAGTTTTGCAATTCCACAATATAGATTATAGATAGGTGGGAGCAAAGAGTACCTGTATAGGAGTCCACCCACAGGGATCTGGGTATAGACCTGAGCCATTCCACCAATTACCCACAAACCCCTGTACAGCAGAGTATAGAGCTTCCTTCTCTGTTTTCTCCATTGGAGCTACATCAACGTCTGCTCCTCCCAAGCACCAAGCAACCAAACAGAAAAAGAAGACAGGTAAAACGGCATTGTTGCTGGTAATGAAGCTCTTCGTCATGGATATTCAAAATCTTCCAGACCAAAAAAGAAAATGGATCACAGCAAGCTTGATGCTGAAGAAAACAGGGGGAGCCCGGAGTACTAAAGAAGCTTGGCTTGAATTTAAGCGAACATTCAAGCGATTCAATAACATAGGCCTTTCATTTTTTATCCAAAAAAGCAAAGCGGGATATTTTTGGAGTCATAGAGTTCATGATATGAGAGTACGATAAGAAATAGACCCAGAAGAGCAATGAAACAGGACACAAATCCAACAACGCAGATGTGAGCATCCACAGGAATTGGTTCCTTCAGAAAATCAGTGATTTTTTAGAAAACCCAGATGGAAATGAGCGAGGAAGGTCCAAAAAACATGTTGAATGAAGAAGGTAAATCAAAGTAAGAAATCTCAGCTCCTTCTTCCTTGTGTTTATAGAAAAGCTAAGGAAGTATATCATATATAGCAGAGAAAGCACAGTATCTAAGCACAGTTCTCGAAGCTCAATGCAATAATAGTAATAGCAATAGTAATAAAATCGGAACAGTAGCAACCGGAGGGCTTCATAGTGAAAGCGAAAGGTAGGATTGCTTTTTATACGTCTCTGCTTTTGAACATTGATTATTCATGTTTATCAATTGTCATCATTAATTTGTTCTGATTTAATAGCTTCCTAGAGTCTAGAGATATGGTCAAAGGGTGTTGTAGTTGGGAGAGAGATATATGGTTGAAGATATGGTTATAAAGTTGTGGGATTAGTTAGGGTTTAGAAGGTGTTGGGGGGACATAATCCATTGGCCATGCAAAAAGAGAGCTGGAATTAAGGAAGTGCATGCAAGACAAACTCGGGTTTATATTTGCTTCCTTTTTCACTCTCTTTGGGCCGTTGGATTTTTACCTGATCTCTGAGACATTAAACAAAAAAGAAAAAAAGACGGACAAAAGATCAATGAAGCAAAATGCGGCATTAATGGTTGGCTGCAAAATGGGGACAGAGTTGAGCCTGCATTTTTATTTTTCTTTTCAACTTTTTCACTCATGGGACATGATGGTTATGAGATGTGCAGCCTTATTGTCTGACCTTTTTGTTTTGTTTTGGGGAAGGGGAGGGCATGGAACCCCATTTGTCCGGGTTCCAAACACCTAATCAAATCGGCTCTCATGTCCCAGGCCGATACCATTAAACCAGACACTTGTAGAGTGATTTTCTCATTGTGGTTGGACAAAATGATGTACAACCCAAAGCAGCAAAGCCTAGAGGTAATGGGGGTGTATGATGACGACCAGACAGTTATCACTTTCCACTCCCTCACAAAGAGAAGCGAAGGCATAGCAGTATAATCATTGGTTGAAAAGCAACTGAAAACGAGTTTGGACCACCCCGGTTGGGGCCGGGCCCGGGGGTGGAAGAGTAAAAAGGCATAGCCCACGCTATTACTTAATTTTCTTCTCCACAGGCCTAACATTAGCTGACAAGTCGTTTTCCGCCTTATGTAGTTGCCTTTTCGAGGTTACCTCCTTTTTTAGAGACAACTGGGAACCAGAAAAGAGTTGGCTGTTTTTTTCCTTGTCTTGAGCAACACAATTAGCTCTTTCTTTTATACACAACATATATCTCATTCATTTCATTTGAAGGAGATTAAATTGCCACTTGTTCTTTGCTTTTTGCTTAATGCACTCAGTTCGAATTGTTTGAGGGCTTTTGTTTGGATTGCTCACATTTTTAGTGTTTTTCTTTTGTTGTAATTTCCCCCTTATCCCTCTCCCATATTTTTATTTATTTATTTCTAATCAAATAAGGGAAACGGGTTACAAGGATCGTATAAGAAAAGGGTGGCCAACCTAACAATAAAGCCCAAATAAAAAATGTTGTACAAATACAGAAACAATAACAGACAGCATATAATGATTTCATTCATGATCCTAAAAGAATCATAAACAAGTTAGGCTTTTTCAAGGGCTGCACAAGGTGGTAACAAGTAGTAAAAGGAGTCCGTAAAGAGTCCCAAGCGGTGAATGCAACAACCACGAGATTGTTGCAGGAAAGGTATTGTAGTAAACTAGTTAGGAATCGAAGGATGAACACTGGCCAAAGAAGTTTTCTCCACAAGATCAAACCAGACCAAATCAGGAAAACAATAACCCACAGAAAATACAGCAAAAGAAACAAAAATAAAAAATAAATCAACTTCATTTAATTTGATTTATTACTAATTTATTATCCCTCACTTGTTTCTACTTTTTACTAGAAAGCTCATATTATAAGTGTCAGTTACTAACTAATTAAATTTGATTGTAATTGATCTTACAGTGTGATGTGGACGGTCACATTAGTTTATAAGACTACATGACACTTATCACGTCGATCAATAAGAAATTTAATTGTGAACAACGTGACAGACTAACAATGTTATGTAGATTGCTACATCAGTTTGTAAGAGATCAAGTTGTAATAAAAACTGTAGTATTTCAAACTATTTTTTTAAAAGTAATGTTACATACTCATTTCCTATCTCACTATCATACCACTTGACTAATATAACAATGCCTATAAACCTTTAAACCATTCTTTATTAAAAACAAAAAGAGTTGATGGTCACTGTCACATCAGTCCAGTGATATTAGAGTGAGATGAATATTTAGAATAATTGCTACCTAAAGAGTGTTAAATAAAGTCTCTTGGTGTACGTCTTTACACACATTTGGGATTAATTAATCTTGGATTATTCACGATCAATTAAATCTCCAAACCCCAGGTCCCCAAACAGAAGGAAAGAAAAAAGAATTGGGGACCAAAACCCAACTGCCCTGAAAACTGACCCATGCAATATTGCTATTTGCTGCTGTGTGATCGATGCTGATGATTCATCAAGATGTAAGCAGCCAAAAGAAGACTGATGTAAAGGAAAAACAAAGAAATGAATGTGGGAACCAAATAGATCGAGATTCCCAGCAATATTGTCATTCAATTCGAATCAACAAACTCCGGTGTCAACCGTTTGCCTCATCGTCTATCATATCCAGAAATTAAAGGATGTTTTTTTATATGCTTGTGGGATATGAACCAATTGGATGAATTCGATCACTAAGTTTTTATGCCCCAATCACTATTTAGATTGTATTTCCTCCCTGCCCAATTGGCCATATATATATCTTCAAGTACTGGGAAGAAGGTTATTCCTAGTAATTTGGACGGGAATAGAAATATCAACCATCATCACCGCAATTAAGTCAAATGGCTTGACAACATGGCAGATGGAAGTAGTCGAATGCAATAAGCATAAACTCAATGAGAGAGAAGAGAAAATTAAATCAGCATTTATCAGATTCAAATTAGAGACTTTCACTTCATGAACATGATTCCCAACTGATCGAGCAACTTCTTGAAAATTCACCGGTATTCTTGATTTCACTGTAGAGGACACAAGTATTTCACAAGTTTAGAAAACAAACAAGTAATAAGCATATATATATATATGCAAGACTTTTTAAACTCCATACTTTATATATCTAAAGAAGATAACAATGGTATTTAATATAATGGCATAATATTAATTGTAGTGTACATTTTTAGCATTTAGCATTACAGCTACCTCTACCTTTTTAAGAAACAAATTTCAAATTTCAAATTTCAAATACTAAAGTAGTAATAATTAAATAATATGGTCAGGAGTCGGTGAAGTGGCGATATCGATGGTTTATTAAACCAATAAATTGAGCATAATTGAATCGTTGATTAAACCAATAAATATGTTCAATGTAAATTAACATCGATCAAGAAACAATCAACTTAATTAATTAAGGTGACAATGTAAATTAACATGGATCAATTAAAGCCACCCAAAAATATCATAAGGGCCGGGCATATATAGAGTGCAATGCAGTGAGCTAGCAAGAAGAGCTAGCTAGCCTCCTATAATCATAAAGGGAACAATAAATTAATTAACATGACTAATTTAATAAACTCATCAAGGGATAATGGACATTGAACAAAGAGTGATCTGGAATTCTAGTAATTGTTTCATATTACTCAAAAATAAAATAAAAAACACAGAGCCCAAGGGGGCCAAGTACCTCTACTTTTTTACCGATATATTGCAAGACTAACCTGAGCGACAAGAACGCCGAGGTTAAACGGCAAAACATCCATGAACCAGTCATAGGGCGTCTTGCCCGGCGTCTCGCACTCGCAGCAGCATCCGGTTTGCTGAGGAGCTTCTGGAGGAGGAGGTGGTGGCGCCAGCACCTTCACCTATTATTCAAAACGTTCAGTGTAGAATATATAATAACCACCAAAAAACTCCAAAAACAGAAGGAAAAAACAAAAAAGAAAAGCGAAAGGAGAAAAGGGGCCGGGTGTAAAAGGAACACCTCCGAAGTGGTACTCACAGGTTGATGGTGGTGGCTAGAAAGAGCATTCAAGCACAGAGCTAGAAGGGCAGCAGCAAGAATAAGAAGAAGAACCTTCATTGTTTGGCTGTTTGTGTTTGGTGACAGAAAAACCTGGTGATGAAAATGGGGAATATGTGTCGAATGCATGTCAATTCTCTCGATCTATATATATGTAAGGGAAAGGCAAAAGGCCAAAAGAAAAAACACCTTTTCTCACACACACACACCTGATTGATGGAGTATTAGAAAATGGGTATTAACTATTAAGGAATCCTTGCCCATTTCCATTTTGCTTTGAGCCCAAACGACGTCGCCCTCACCAGCAAAGAGAGGCCCACCAGATGGGATCAAGATCATCGGATCCCTCCTCGTAAAAGAAGTTTTACTTAAAATGGAAAACAACCTTTTCAGTCTTTCTCTGCAGAGCCCCTAGATTCGGGTAAGGACAGCTCAGCTAGGACGATGACAGAAGGCAATATTTATCAGGTGCTAACCGAGAGGATCATAGGGGATTAAAAAGAAGCTAATTATAATTAAAATATTTAAGACAACATTCAACATTGTTGTGGCATGAAATCTTTGGCCCAACTCTCTTGTCCTTATTATGTTTAGACACGAGTCTAGATAGAAATTCTCAACCATTTTATTACCCAAATTGATAGAGTTTTTATATAGTCCATCTACCTGAATAAGTTTTAGCTGACACGGCCACATATTAGAATAAGTAGATACAATAAGAGTTTTTCTTCTTTTTTTTGGTCTGAATTGCTAGCAATTTGAACAGAATTTTAGACCAAAATTACTGGAGATTTGAATCCATGAGAATCAAGCAACTTTGTGAGTTCATCCAATTACAAACATAAAAGCATCCTTTCGGGATAGACATTAGGCAATCAATTGACATTGAAGTTTGTTCATCCGAAATGGCTTTTCTTGCAATACCAACAGCAGCAAAACCCTAGATATCCACCAGATCAAATCACAAAATCATTCTTGGTTTAAAGTAAAACCATGCAAACCCACGTTCAAAAGACTAGCTTAAATTATATATAAGCAACGGACATAACAAGCTTAAGCACAAAACTTCATAACTAGCTTATCAAATAGTAGTAGTGATAAGAATGGAGAGCGAACTCAATTAAGCATTTACTCAGATCCACGAGTGAAAGGCTGCTTTCCCAGCTAACAAGCCCTTAGGGAACCACAATGCAATTTCCTTCCTTGCATTCTCAACTGAATCACTTCCTTGAATGGCATTCCTGCAAAAAGTAACTTTAGCATAAGATATTTTCAAATCTCATCTATCACTAATCCAAGGTTTACAATAAAATTAATCATTTTTCAACTTTCCATTTTTGCATTATATTTCAGTTTCATAGCTTCAAACAATTCCTCCAGAAGATTTTCACAAGAAAAAAACTAAGCATTTTTACATATGATGATACTAGCATTTTACATGATATGAGCTACCAACCCATGCTGGGAAAACCTGTCAAACACAACCAAACCAAATAACCAATTGATTAACATACAAAAACAACATAAACCCATTCATGCCTACATGATATGACTATAACTTACAACAAATAAAGAGCACCTTTTCAAATAAAGAGGAATCCTTACCCATAAGCACACACATGTATGCATCCAAGAGTACTCTTCGTCATCCATACAGTTAAAGCATACAAAATCCAGATTGGACCATGTTGTCCAATACAGGGCTTAGGGCACTGATGTAAAGGAAAAACAAATAAATAAATGGAGATACTAGAGATGTGTGAACAGGATATAAAGATCCCCAACAATTTTATTGTTTGGACTAGCAATCCGAGAATCAAATTACTGAGGATCCAGATCTGTGTGAACCGGCACTTCAGCAAAAAAAAAAAATGTTGAAATTGCACCATCAAAATACTTCATAAAAATAAACTAGAGCATGCTGCCCTAGTAACACATCATGCACGATGCACCCAAGTTCTAAACAGACTGCGCACCCCTACACCATCCACCAATTCTTATTACGCATCTCCTCTCTTCATATTACACCTTTTTCTTTCCCTGAAATTACAGGCAACAAAAGAAAAATACAATGCTTCAAAATCCCACCAACTAAAGCTACAGCTTCCCAAATTTTACAGTGGAAGGGAGGAGCTCCTAAGAGTAAACCGAAGAAAAAATAGCAGCCATCACGTTGTGAAGAAAGTCCATATCTTCTTTCCCATTGACACTTCACCAGTATGCTCCAACTCATCATCAAAGTCATCTTCAGACTCATTGATTGTGCTCCCATTCTCGTCTTCATTGCCATATTCTGGTGTATCATTTACTTCCTCACTCAAATGGGATTTGTCAATTGACTTCGCCACATCGGCATCGTCATTAACAATGCCTGATGGTGTCTGAAACTGCATTTATTAGAACAAACAAAAGCAAAAAAAAAATATTAAGATACTTGAGGAAATAAGGCTAACAAGCATCTTAGAACAACACGCGCACACTGAAAATGGGAAAGGCAAGTTTTACCCTAACAACTCTATCCTCAGAGATCTCCATACTTTTTACTGTTGTAACTTGCACCAATTGTGTAATTTGGCCATTGTTGCAAGCAACTCCCACCAATGGTGCAGAAACAGCTTCAGGGACTCGTGCTACTTCCACTGCACCACCACCAGCAGCTTCTTTCTCCCTTGTTATTGTCGGGTCAGCTGAGGTGCGTGCTTCTGTGACCTTCCCTGCACTGCTCAATGTTTAGACAATATTTTAGAACAATCAAATATTTTCTCGACTGGTACAACTTAAGTGAGTACCATGTAAGACATGCATGATTATGTTTCAGGTATGAATTGAACCGCTTCAAGCCTGAAACAGTTATAAAGCATGATTCATTAATTATATTATAGTATCTTCTATATAAGGACATGTTCTACTTATTGTTTAATTCAATTAGAAAATTAATCTTCCTTGTATTCTTTCTATATAAGGTCATATCCTACTTATTGTCTCTTTTTCGGTTATTATTGGAAAGATATCCAAAAAAGCCATTGATATCAAATACCCCAAAAGTCATACTTCAGTAACCTTCAATTCCAATAGTTCCAATACAAACATGCCCACTGTCTAATTCGTTATCACTAATATACACCAACCATAAGAGACCTTTGACCATTGGGAAGAGAATTCGCTACTTAATTTTCTAAGCTGTAAATGCAAGACAGTCGAGTTGGTTGCGAAGTTCTTAGAAGCGGCAAACTTTAGTTTCTTTTTGTTCATCCCTTCGAGCCAAATCACACAATGATTTGATTGCTACAAAATTAGTAATTTCAAGATGATAGTTAGTGAACATGCAACTCTCCTGGTCGACAATCCAAATTAAATAATTGTTTAATGTTTAATGCAACTTTTGTATATAAATATTCCAGAAAGTCCATCTACACCATTGATCTTAAGAAACCAATTACAGAACCAGCAGAATAAATTGATTGGAAATGGAGATGGAACTGTGAGATGTTTGTGAACAAAAACTTCATGAACGAGGCACATTTTTTTGGGATATGCAATAAATTGTTATTAAAAGAAACAGATAGGGTTTAGCCCATATAGACGGGAAGTATAACAAAGATACAGAACCCCATTCAGGGATGTACGAAACCCATTCAACTAAATATTAAACTTCAATCACCAGATAATTGACATGGTCAGTTATCCCTAACCTGTAAAAGAGGCCCATTAATGTCAATAAACAATTTTTACTCTTAAAGTGGAGAGAGCCAACAACAATGATGGGGTCAACCAAGCACGAGTTTGTTGACATGTCAGAAATGGACTCGCCAAGAGTATATTTATAAACTAAAATAAAACATCAAAACGTAAAAAGTAAAAAAGTAAACATAAAAGTTAAAAGCAAAAAACTAAAAAATGCGAAGGCAACAAGCTTTGGTCTATCTCCTTATTCTATTACTGTCAAATCAATACAATTTTGACATATCCTCAAACTTTACTTTCCCTGAAACAAAAAGATACAGGCCTCCTTTCCCACAACCAATAACTCTGCACACAAAATTTTGCATCTAGAACTTCATGGTTAACTGCATTGTGCCAAGCGGTTCACTGAGACAAAAAAAATTAAAAAAACTTACATCTTATGCCGCCTGAGATTGTATCGCTTCTCTCCTGAAGTTTGCACAACTGGAACAGCTTTTAGCCGCCTCTTTCTGCGTCCACCAGCTGTAACACTTTCAGAATGCTCTTCACTGCCAGCATCCTGCTCACTCTCTGTTATCCTTGAGGTTTCATGTTGCCTTTTCCTTGCATACCTGTTAGCTATGTTCTGAGAACGACTGGAATCACCCCTGCTTTCCTCATTGATAGGGTCAATATCTTTAGGATGGACATTAGCATTCAGTTCTGTTTTTTCTGGGGTTTCCCCGAGAAAAACTTTTGCCTCTTCAACAACTGCCTTCACAGAGCGTGTTCTATACACTCCTGACTTGCCCTTCCTCCCAGGCTTGCGCCGACCACTCTTCAGTTCAGATTGCAGGGAATCTTCTGGAACTTCTTGTGCCTTACTGTCCATGTAGCTATGATCATCAATGGATTGAGCACACGTATTATCCACCTCTCTGATGATGCTATCAGATTGGGGCTGCTGGACATCATAAGTATCAGTAGCGATCCCAAAAGATGGTTGTGGTTCATTCTCTGAAATACCATGCCCTCTGGCTCCTTTGTTGACGAGCATACTAGGCACCTTTTTATGTTGTTCTGCATTGACCAGCAAGGTCGATGGTGGCAAAGCCTCTGTCAAAACTGGAGCAGTAACATGCTCCAATTTTTTAGCTGGTGATAAGTTTAAAATCTTTGAGGTGCATTTTCGGAGCCACGACAACCTACCACCAGAGTCTGAAAGTCCCAAATCAGAAGCAGCTACATTGCCTTGAGAGCTCTTCAAAAATTCATCATCCAGCCTCGGCAGAGATATAACCTCCCTATCTTCCATTTCAGGTACTTGGAGATCAGAGAAAGCAAACTCCCTCGTGATTTCCCCACAACTTTTGCAACTCTTCAGCGTCTCAACAAACGCAATGAAGCGTCTTCTTTCCTCAATAAACTGTCCCCGCTGCTGCTTGAGCTTCCTGCTAAGACTGCCAAGCTCATCAATATCTTTACGCATTTCAAGTTGGTTTATTTCCAGCTGCTTCTGGTTCAATTTAAGTTCCTCTCTTTCCTTCTGTATTCTATTCCTTTCAGACTTCACTTCTTCCCATTGCCTCTCAGCAACTTCATTCAAATGATTAATATTATTATGCACTTTCTCTCTCTCCTCCTCAAATGCTGTTTCCCTTTCCTGCAGGTGCTTCTCCATTTGTTCACGTCTTTTCTGTAAATCAATCTCAAGATCCCTTCTCTGCAATTCAAACTCTTCAAGCATTTGACTACGCTCATTCTGAGCTTTCTCCGACAAAGCTAGTTGTTCATGCTTCATTAAGGAGGCAAATGATTCTTTCTCCTGTTGAAGAGCTTCCAACTCCCTCTTTATATTTTCATGCATTGCAAGTTTCTCTTTTTTCAACCTTTCTTCTTCAGAGTGCTGCAACTTCCCCAATTTTTCTCTCTCTTCAACAATTTGCCTTAGCTCCCTACTAATATCAGCTCTTTTCTCATCCAACACTTCCCACTCTTTCTCAAACTTCTCTCGTTCTTGTTTTAAATCTCCACCTTCCTTCAAAAGCAGCTCCTTTTGAAGTCTGTAATTCTCTATCTCCTGTTTCAATTGTGACTGCATACGGAGATGTTCTGACCTCTCTTTCTTAGTTATCCTCAGTTTCTCACTCTCTTCATGAATTTGCTGCTTCTGCTGAGTATTCTCATTCCTTAACTTCTCAATCTCAACTCTGAGAATTTGCAGTCTCTCTTGATCAGCAATTATTTGTTGCTTTTCTGCCTCCAGCCTTTTCTCATCAGCTTTCACAGCCTTTTCTATCTCTTTACAAGTTTTCATCTTAGACTCCATGTCCTTCTCTTTCTCATTCAATCTCTCTTGTCTCTTATCCAACAATTGTTCGTGTTTTTTCAACTTTTCTTTCTCATGGTCAACCTTAACCTTCCTTTGCTCCACATCATCTAACTTGCTACTATATTCCTCATCAAGGGATTTCCTTTTTACTTCTACTTCCAGCTCAAACTCCTGCATTTTGGCATCCAGAATAGTCCTTTGCTCATCAAGAAGCTTTTGAATCTCCACCTGTGAAATAAGCCAGATATATGAAATGTCAGACTGCTAAATCAATCAAATTACCAAAAGCTATTCAAGTCCTTTAGGCATAAATAACACCAGAAACAATACACAGGACCCTACTTGATCAATAAGATCTGAAACACACACCTACACAAACAGGGCAGATAAGTTCTGTATCATTCAGAATAACTATCACAGTCTTCCATATCACAAGTTGAAGCATCTAATTTAGATCATGTGCAAACATGCATCTCATCCTCAGAAAATATATCATCCAGTTGTTTATAATCATCACCATAATAACCAGGTGTCAAAGAATCCAATCCACCATATATAAGGATCGATAACATTGTAAGTCTAGCATGATAAGAGTTCTCATTGATTTTATGACACTCTCCCATTCAATCAGCACACACCAAGCACTTACCTACATGCACAAAGCATACCATCATTAAAAGACAGTAGGTCCAACCTTTCAAGATTTTTTTTCTTGATAAGTAAAACAAAATAAAAATTGCTGAGTCAACTCTTATTAAGCAGGAAAAAAATTGTTGGCACTCACTCTTTCTCTAGCATTAAGCTTTTCTTCCAACACAAGTAATTCCTTCTCCTTCATCTCAATGAAGCTTCTGTGAGAGTTGGCTTCCTGCAATCAAATTAACAAAACAAAGGAGTTATTAACAAGCTTTAGATGATAAACTTATTAAAACAGTTCAACTGAACAAGAGACCCACTTTCTCTTTTACAACCAAGTCCTCCAGTCTTTTCTTGATATTATCTTCCTTCTCTTTCAACGTTGAGTTGGATAAATCAATCCCCTTTTGAGCCTCTTCGAGGTCCCTCTCTTTTTGCTTAAGAGTTGCATCTAGTTGATTAGCCTTCTCCTCTCTCTCATTAAAGATTCTCCTGCTCTTGCATAGCCTCTCCTCCCCTTCCTGTAGTTTCCTCTCCCACTCTCGCAAGTCTTCTCTTTGTTTATAAAAAATTTCCTTATGTGCTTCTTGCCTAAGTGCAATTGGAAGACATGTAAGTATAATGCAAAACACCAGTTGACGAGAGTTGCATGTTCAATGAAGTAAATGTGTGCACCTCTGTGTGATCAGTGTATGTTGTGTATGTATGATCATTAACTATCACATTAAAGATGCTAAGCATAAAACATACTCAGTTGTTAAGGAGAGACGCTCCCTCTGGAGAACACTTTCATGAGCCTCCACCTTTTGCAATCTCATCTCCAATTCTGACTTCTTTCGGTTTACCTCAGCAAGCTTGGCTTCAGCAGCATGCAATTTTTCTTCTACCTCCAAAGATTTCTCTTCAGTTCCAACAACCAAAGCATCTGCCTCAGTCAACTTTGTCTCAGACACAAGCCTAACTTGGTCATGCTCCTCTTGAATTTCACGCAGAGCCTTTTCAAGCTGCATTGAAGATACACATGACCAAGATATCAATGAGCAAGACACCAAGACAGTAAATTACACTCCAAGTACAAACAAAATAACCCAAAGTAATAGAAAGAGCAAATTGAAACACATCCCTTCAAATATTTAAATTAAAAAGAAGCATTCAGCAGTGGCTATATCTAAAAGTCAACTTGTTACAATGATGCTACAGAATCAGGAAAGCAGCAACCAGAGAACAGAACTCTAGCATAAACAAATTTGTTCCACCATGAAGGCATTGAAGAATGTAAAAAGATCACCAATTCAGACACTTGATTATGATGGCAAGGATATTTATTAAGAATCACACGGTTAACAAAAAATATGTAGATATGTCAACTGACCTTTTACATAACTGATCTTCTAAAACAATAACACAGATGAAGATCACATTTAAAAAAAAAACACACACACACACACAAACACAAAAATAAAAACAGCAAATTAATATAAATAATGCACAGACAAAATGATATTTGTTAATTATCAAAAAATAAAAATAAAATAAAAGGCAAAAAAAACAAATATCCATACCCACATATATAAGATATTAAAAAACGCATTACAAATATCATAGCCTTGGTACTCAAGGACACTCGTGCCTATCAAGATCATAAATAGCAGGCAACCATAAACAACCAGGATGATGGGACAACTTTGAGACTAAATAAAAGATAGAAAGCAGTATGCATACATCTCTCACACACTGCTTCTCAGAACTCAAAGCTTTTCTCAAATTCTCCTCTCGCTTCTCAACTTCAGATACTGAAATAAAGTGTGCCGACTGTTCACGTTTGAGGATCTCCTGAGTTTCTACTAGCGCTTGCCTCAGTTCTTCATACTTCGATGTCCAATCTCTATTTTCAATCAAGAGAAGCCCCATGTTGTACTGGTAGTCATAAAGCTGCCCAAAATAATAGTTTATGAGATAATGTAAGAGAATTCCACTAATACAAGGCTTTGCCAAAAAATTCCAAAGTATCTAACATATAATACAGAAGAACCAGAGGATCACGCAACACAAAGAACAGAAGTATAAGGCAATGGCTCCCACAAAAATACACATGTACAACTTTCTCTGGAATGTAAGCTAATTGTTCCCACAAAATGTCTTGATTGTGAGACATTATCCTCACTTTCAAAAAGAGGGGTGTCCAAAGGAAAAACCCATCGAAGTCGTCAATGTGCAGAACTCCGAAAAGGGTATCAAAACCAAAAAATTGCCTACAATACTATTTTCCTAGAAACTCTTCCTACTTGGCAGCAATATTTCCAATCCATAAACCTCTATATACACCCTCAATTCCCCTGTAACACAAATTACTAACACCTATTCCGCTCAAAATTGTGCAAAAATTAGAACCGAATCAACAAAATTGAACATCACCCAAGAATCAGAATTTAACGCATTGCCCATCACAGTACACCAAACCAAACATCGAAAAGAAACTCAATAACGTTCACGCACACCTTCAATTTCCCAGTAACACTAATTACCAACATCCAGTCAGTACCCTCTGAATTTTACAAAAACTAAAACCTAATTAACAAAATTGAACATAGCCGGCTATTCAGAATTGAACGCATTCCAGACCCGCCTTTCCAAGTGAACCAACCCGAAAAAAGAGATGCAATTAACCTCGCTCTGAAGCTTCGAGATCTTCTCCAAGAGCGCCTGGCGGTCCTTCCTCTCCATGGCCGCCTCGTCCAGCAACCCGGCCTCCCTCAACCGCTTCCAGTCCTCCATACTCTCAGTATCCAACCCCGCCGCCCCATCGCCGCTCAACAAACGCAGCGGCGGTGGAGGCGTCGAGCCGTCGGCAAACGCCACGGCCTTGCCCTTCGCCGCCGCACTCGCTGGGTTCGGAGCAGCGCTCCTCTGAGCCGTCGCCGCCGGCCACGCCTTCCTCAGCGGCGTCGTTGTCGTGAACATTTACGAACTCCGCCGAATAGTAAACCAAGAAAGAAAGAAAAGACAGTGAAAACGCTTTGCTTTCTTGAAGCCCTAGAATCCCAGAGTGATCCACTGTTCCGTACAGCGGCGATGTAGCCAGAACCGAGGTTAAAATCGGCGGTTTCAATGGGTAATTCGGCGTGTGTTTGAATCGGAAGAAGGGAAAATTTGAATTGAACCACAGGGTGGTGCTTTTAGTTCCTTCTTTTTGTGTCTGAAGAGAGCTCCAGAGTGAAATAATGAGTGGGGTGGTGAGAGGAAGGCTCGAGTTCTTTGTTTTCTTGTTGGCCGTTGGTTGTGTTCGACACGACGTCGGTGTACTTATTACGCAGGCCCATACTGCCGGGCCTGCTATTGGACCAATTCTGGGCCTTGTGGTTTTCCTCGTTAAATCCTATTTAGGTACTGATTTCTTATCTTTTTAGATGAATACTTGCAAGATTGTTTGTTGGTGACCTCCAAGTCTACCTCAATTGATATCTCCTTAGTGAGATGAATATTTGGGCCCACAACTCTACATATTTAACTTGGTACTTACCTGTGTGAAGAAGTTACCCCATCTGGATGCCACTGTTGGGGAAGCCAATGATGCTTTCTTGGCGGTTAGTTTTGCTCCTGATTTTGGTTGTTTCTCTGTTCTCCTTGTTCTCCTTGAAGGGGATTCTTAGCTATGTATCCTTGCCTTCAATAAAGATCATCTCTTTTCAGATTGGCTTTGTGCCCCCTGTAATTACTGATATTTGCTTACATTTGCTACAGTTTGCTAATTAGATCGCGTCGAAAGTTTTAAGATGTGCTAACTCGATAGCACACTTGGTTGCTAAATGGGCTGCTTCCCACAATGTGTTTGAAAGCATTCCCACTTGTTCCCCTTTTCTCTCCTCCTTCCGAATTAAGAATGAGAGAGACCCTCCTTTGTAGTCCTGTCCCCCTTCCCCTCTTTGCTTAGGAAAAAAACAAAAGTCTAATTGTGTTTTGAAATTAAAAGTCTAATCTCCTTGTTTTCTCTCCTCAAAAACCCATAGTTCTCCCTCACCGGCCGTCATGGAAGGAAAGAGTCTCGGCTCCTTCCTTCTCCTCCTCACCCTTCTGCCTTCTCCCTCTCCATCTCTCTATCCTTCTTGTCTCTTTTGAGGCTAAACCCGTCTCTTCGGAGACCCTATCCGCTTCTTCGGAGGCACAATCTGCCTTTTCGGAGGCCTTATCCAATGCTTTAGGCGTCTTATCTTCATTCAATAACTGTATCGTTTTATCCTTCATCATAATAACTCCGATCATCGTTCTTATCAGCCGTTCCAAGGTGGGGATTCACACTCTTCTTGAAATCTTTGGTTTTGATTTTTTTAAAATCAGATCTATCGATTTCAGGAAGTCTCGGACGTACACACGCCACTCCAATGGGTTCCTAGGTGTGTTCGCCACCGTTTGCCATCTTCATCTGTTTCACCCAGCCGCCACGCACCGGAGCGTGTTCAACACACGCCTCGCGGGCGCATGTGCTCCGCACGCTGTCGTGTGCAACCGGAAAATTGCCAATCCGCCATCTCTCACCACCTAGGCAGGTTTACCACATGCATGTGGTCATCTGCGACTCTGCCATCTACGAATCTGGTGTTGCTGTTTTTTGGAATTGGTTCTTTTACTTTGTTTTGGTACTCTCTGTTATTTGTTTTGCTGCTGTGCTTTTCTATTGTGGTTTTGAAAGAGCTCTCCTTAATTTGCAGTTGTGGTTATTAGGTTTCCTAACAGGAAAATTTTTCATACTGCCATCAAATGTCTTTTGTCTGCCGCCGGTGAAGCCCATGATGCATATCAAGTTGTTCAAGATTGTACTTTTGTTTTTTATTTTTTGGTTTGTAATTGGCTTATCTCTAGTGCACTTTTTTGTGCACGATGGACCGCTTTCAACCTTCGGGTTCAAAAGCATTCTCAACTGTAATCTCTTTTCCCCCTTTTGCTTAAAAAAAAAAAAACCTACACATTTTAAAAGCAGTTAAACCAAACCAACACCTAATGTGATAGAGTACTATGTAATAGGAGATGGCAAAGTGCATTATAAATTTGATCAATAACCTTGTTGTAAAGTGCTATTTATCATTAGACAGATCCCCTCCCCCATGTTACTAAATTTGAATTCAATAAAATAAGATTTAATCCAAATAAAATATATTCCTACCTCTATGACTATCATGAGGTGATTTTCACTCTCCGATTTTTCATCTTATTTGGCAACCAACCTAAAGCTATTTAAGCTACCACCTTACATATGGATATGGTAGCTAGATTTAGCGTAAAATTGTTTCAGAATTAGTATCTACGCAATTTCGAATTAATTATTTCTTGATTGCCTGATATTAGAATCTTATTTTATTAATTGTGATCATTAATTTGTCATTCATAGACCAAATTAATCTACGCAATTTAGAATTAATTATTTCTTGATTGCCTGATATTAGAATCTTATTTTATTGTGATCACTTGTCATTCATAGACCAAATTAAACGATGATTTTATTTTATTGTAATTAAGATTTTATTTTTTTTGGTAATATTTTGCATTAATTCTCTAATTGTATTTTCTATTCTGACTAGCATTATTCATCTATATATATCTCTTACTTGGAATTTACATCCAAACGTTCTATTCTCTAAATTATTTGAACGTACGTATATACACATGGGAGGCATTGATCATGTCATGTTTCATTTACGAATCGTGACTGCCTCTATTCTCTCCAATTATCTTATAGGGCTTTTGATTACAGCAGTTGCTGCTAGCAATGGTGGGTTTACCGTTGAGTTAATCCGACAAGACTCTCCTAAATCTCCCTTTTACAATGCTACTCAAATGAGAAAAATCCATCCAAGTGCCCTCCAATAAGAAGTAAGTAGATACCAAATTTTGAGTATCCTAAAGCTCTCAATGGGAACGCCACCCATAGACATCTATGGCATTGTCGATACGGGTACTATATATTATATATTATATATTATTTTGATGTCTTTGTTTTTATTTATTTATTTAAAATTGAACATATATTTTTCATTCTCGCATGCATGCAGGTAGTGACCTTACTTGGACGCAATGTGCACCTTGTGATGGGTGCAACCAGAAAAGTAATCCCCCATTTGATCCTTCAAAGTCCTCAACATATAGTGACATTTCTTGTGAATCCAATACAACATGTGATCAATGTTCTCCTGAAAATCAGTGCATGTATGATTACAGGTATGTAGATGGTTCCTTCACCAAAGGTGTTTATGCCAAAGAAAGTGTAACCATGACTTCCACCTCAGGAGAAAATGTTTCCTTCGACATTATTTTTGGGTGTAGTCATAACAGCGGAGGGGATTTCAATGACCCTGAGATCATGGGAATCGTTAGTTTAGGGCTAGGGGGTTCATCCTTTGTTACTCAAATAGCTTCCGTCTTTGGCAGTAGGAGCTTCTCCCATTGCTTCACCACATTTGGCAGTGATCCTAACCTTTCAAGCAAGATAAGTTTTGGGAATGACAGTAAAGTTTCGGGTGTTGGCGTGGTTTCAACACCTTTAATATCCAGAAAGGATGAATCTTTGTATGTTGTCGCACTAAACGGAATTAGTGTTGGAGATAAATATTTGCCCTTTCACTCTTCTTCCGTTTCCACTACAGGAAAAGTTGTTCTTGATTCAGGAACTCCGCTCATGCATTTCCCACAAGATTTATACGACCGCTTGGTGGCAGAAGTAAAGAAGCAGATTCCATTGAATCCCATTGTGGATGACCATCTCCTTTGATATAAATTTAGACGGTGCAGATGTGGTGTTAACGCCTATACACACCTTCATTCCCCGTGAAGATGGGACTTCTTGCTTTGCAGTATATAGTGTATGTTTCTGAAAGTAGTACTACTACTGGTGAATTTGGGATATATGGAAACTTAGCTCAATCAAATTTCTTGATCGGGTATGATATAGAACAAATGACCATCTCTTTCAACCCCACTGACTGCACCAAATACTGAAGTTACTCCACTAAATTGAAAAATTATTATATTAGGCGCCTTTTATTTTATAATCGATCGATCATCTACTCTTTTAGTCTTTGATCAGTTGAATATGGATGGAAGAGATTCCTACTCGTGTTTTTGACATTGTATCCCTAGACCAATTTGCTCTTTTTGTTCTCTAGAATTTCGTTTGAATGAAATAAAAGATGATTTGAGATTTAAAAAAAAAATGAAATAATACTTGTTCTTTCTGTTGTTCACGTTTATCAAATAATTTATTTTATTAATTTAATGCTGTCAATGTATTATGATTTTTTTTTTTTTTTTAGGGTCAAATAATCGAATTAAGAAGAAAAGGGGGAAAACAAGAGGGGCATGTGAATATATCATTGTATCACGTATAAAACTAATTAATATAATAATTTATAAAACTATTTTCATATGTGTTACTATGCTATTTACTAAGTAGCTAATAAACTATATATTAAACTAATTTATTAAATCTTATAGAATTTCAAACATATATAATACATGTTATATATTAATTTATATATAAATATAATAGTATATAATATTAAATAAATAATAATCATTTTAATTTCTATATTTTATTTTTTTTGTTTAAAAATAATATTCTTCTTTTTTGAAAATTCAAAATTAATTAATTTGTCCATGCTTAAGTTTTTCTAATCGATCTGCATATGGAAGAACAATTTTTCCGAACATGCATGGGATCAATTAGCATCAACTAATACATAAAGAAATTCAATAATTCATAATAATAATAATAAGCTAATGCAAGTTATTACTATGATGGTAAATTAGAGAGCATTGGCTGGCGTTTTGTAATATATATATATATGGAATAACTAAATTCAAAAGTGAAGAACCAAATCTTAAAACAAAATATTCAATGCAAAAGAAAATCATGAAATTTTGGAAAATGAACTCGCCCGGGACTTGATCGGGATCCGCCAGGACTTGATCGGGTATTAAGAAAATTTAAAACACTAAATTTGTTGCATGGGAAAGTTGATTTCAAATCTTCTATAACACCTAGCATTATCACATGATTAATTAAGATTTTCCATTTTAAGACCAAAAACCTAGTCAATTTTCCCATAACCGCATGTCTACATGTTAGAGATTTTTTTTTTTTTTTCCTTACATGCAAAGTCGTATGGAATGATATTGCATAAGATTTATTTATTTATTTTTTAATTTTAAGAATCTTACTATGGACCACCAAATGGCATGAGATATTTTTTTGGAACCATTGGCTTAGGCACCTTAATTAGTTAATATCCTTGAATTTAGTAAAATTTTATTCATCGTCCCAAACCCGGCCCTCACATCGATTCCCAAAGTCTATGTGTGCCAAGATGTTTTTAACCAAAAGATTAATCATAAAGGACGATGTCACACTAAATTTAAGGATGTGAGGGTGATATATAACATTAATGCTAGTGTAACCAGATTCTTAGGAACATCTCATACTATTATAATGTGCTTGTTACTCTTGTAGTTGTAGTCTTGTTGTAGGATTCAAATGCGATCCAATCGCAAATTTGCAATCGTAAGTATGTGTTGGCATTCAGTTGCACACTCCAATTGTATCGCCACTCTGCCTACGTGCGCAAACCCCAATCCAGTGTTTGGAAACAAGTACAGCACTTTCTCCCTTTTCCCCCAGTACGATTTGGATTTTGGACCAAACTTCTCCTCAATTCAGCCAAATAGACCAGCCAGTCCAAAACCTTCCAGCGTGGCGCTTTCCCATTGGCCACTTGGTCAAAATCCATAAAATTTGCCAGAAGACGCAAAGAGCAGGCGCTATTTAGATCTTCATTTTGCACGACACAGGAAGGGATAATCACAGAAGCCACAACCCGCGGCCCCCAAAACCTAAACCCTACTCTCTCTCTCTCTCTCGCGCGCGCGCGCCCTGCGTGTTTGGGTGTGTTAATCATAATAGGGTTATTGTAGTTTATGATTGGAATTGGAAGAGTATGGCGTCGGAAAGTGCGTCGAGATCGAGCTCAGCGGCGGATTCGTACATAGGGAGCTTGATAAGCTTGACTTCCAAGAGCGAAATCAGATACGAGGGCGTTCTCCACCAAATCAACGCCGATGAGTCCAGTATTGCTCTCAGAAACGGTAACGTTTTCATTTTTGATTTTGTTGTTGTTTTTTTTTTTTTACGATTTTCTTGGATTTATTTCCATTTTGTGGATTGCGGCGTTTCGTTCTATGTAGATTTTTTTGAGATAGTGTAACTGGTAGGATGCGTTTCTAGAACTAAATTGAATCCTGATGGCATATTGTAGACTTTTAGTTTTACTTCTTTATGCCCATCCTTGTTGGATTTTACTTATTATTAAATTAGAGGGTCCAGTGTGAATCACGAATTGAATCTTGTCCATGTTATTGACTCTGTAATTAAGCTCGTTTTGCAATGTTTTGGCGTGCTGTTCATTAGTGTCACATTTGGATGCTTTGGCAGGATTTGGGCTTTTGGAATTGTGCCTTTTGGCGTAATTGGCGAAAGTCTAGCTTATCGACTTAGAGTCCGTCAGGTGCTGGGAAACTGTTTGTGTTGCTTTTAGTGGTCAAAAACTGTTTTTGTTCAAATACATTTACTTTCATATGTATATCGATTTCACTTTTACATCTAATTCTACCGTTTCAGTGAATGCTTTTCAATGTTTCAATTAAGTTGAATGGTTGCTCAATATCTTGATTCCCAACAACTAATAAATGGCAAAAAGTTGTTTCCATGTGTTTTGGGAGTGAGAGTTTGCTTAAGAAGTAAAAGAAGAATGAAACAAGTTTGTTGTGAAGTCGCATGTTTATTTAAAACGTAACCTCTTATTTGTAGAGGGTGTGGGTTGAGTAAGCATGCCAAGTGTTAGGGAGAGAGTCCACAAAGAGCACGTTAATATACATGTTCGGACACAAAACCAACCCAAAAGCTTAAGCTAATGGGTTTAGGTCCACTTATGTATAACAACTACTCTCTTTTTTTTATTTTTCCTCAATGTGGGATTCGACATTTACACGTGCTTTCACAACAAGAAGACAAGATGTTTGATATGTGGACTACACGGGCGGTCATTGGAAGATTAGTTTGTCTGTAGAGATATTTTTCATGAAGGTTATACCGGTTTGTCATAGTGACAGGCTTGGGTTAGTTAGTCTTGTGACTGGGGAGTCACGATATTAGAATGCCTCAGTAAAGACTGGATCTCAACTGTTAAAAGTCTCAGTTGATGAGATAATATTTGTATCCCTGTCAAAGTCTCAGTTGATTCAGTTGATCTTGGTATTTATCAAAAAAAAAAAAAAAAAAAGTCTCAGTTGATCTTGGTACTACCTCTATTAGTCTCTATTATTATTTATCCATGAAAACGTGAATTTGAGCAACTAATATGGAGGACACAACAATTCCAGGCGATTGTAAATGTTTTATATTTGGGCCATAATGTGTATTCATCAAACAATATATAGCTCTCTTTTCATGTACTGTTTTTGTTATATAGCTCTCTTTTTAGGTACTGTTTTTGTTTCTCTGTCTGATCTATTATATATTTAAGAAATGTTATAGGTGGATTGGTCATTCTTGTTTTGTCTCTTTTCATGTGGCAGTACGATCATATGGAACAGAAGGAAGGAAAAAAGATGGCCCACAAGTTCCTCCAGGCGACAAAATTTATGAATATATACTGTTCCGTGGGAGTGACATCAAGGTATCTTATGTATAGACACTCTTTAAATGCTCTGATTGTTTGCATGGTATATTTATTCAAGTAATATGCTTATATGCATAATAATTTCAAAGTGTGAATTATTCTTTGGGAGAAAGTCAATACATTGTTTCTAGTGGTTCCACGTATCAGATCTGACCTTGTATGCTTGATGAGTTGAGATAACTGCGACAGAGATGCACTTTTACTTGGGCTTTGTCATTGACTTTTAATGACCCTTAAAGCAGAGCAGTTATTTTTGCCGTTTGGTTATGCATTGGTGAAAACATATCAAATTTGAGTTTGATAATTCTCAAAGATAGATCACCATGGAGCCAATATGACTACAAGATTCGGAGAAAATTAGCTGCCCAGCAATAAGAGGCCTGATCTTGAATGCTTTTATGTAATAGTTGACAGTTTTTAGCTCTTGTTTTGAATGACTCTTACATTGAACACTGAAGTTTTACCTTTTTCAAAAAAGAACAAAAAAAAAGAACATTACAGATATTATCTCTAAATTCAACTTTTAACGCATGGTATTTTATGTTGGTTGATATATTTATGTGAGTAGAATGGTCCTCAAACATTCTTGAAGTTTCTTTTTACAGGATTTACAGGTTAAAGCTTCTCCACCGGTTCAGCCTACAGCACCTATAAACAATGATCCAGCAATTATTCAGGTAATTGGAATGAAGACCTTTTTGTCACATTATAAGTTAAATCAGGCTACACCATTCTGAATTCTTTTTAATTTCTTATGCAGACTCACTATCCTCGCCCAGTTTCTACATCTACAAGCTTGCCTCCTGCCGGTAGTGGGTCTTTGACGGATCTTAGTTCCCATAATGCACAGTTGGGACTCCATGGGTCAAATTTCCAAGGTGGCCTGCCACTATTCCAACCTGGAGGTAATATAGGGTCTTGGGGAGCTACACCACCTCCTCCTAGTGCAAATGGTCCTGGGCTTGCTATGCCAATGTACTGGCAAGGATACTATGGCCCCCCAACTGGGCTTCCACATTTGCATCAACAATCTTTGCTTCGTCCACCACCTGGGCTGCCAATGCCGCCTTCAATGCAGCAGCCAATACAATATCCTAATTTTAATGCCCCTATTCCCACTGGAGCTTCAAACTTACCTGAAGTTCCATCTCCTATGCCTCCTGCCAGTTCTGGTTCCCTGAATTTTATACCCAATTCCTTGGCACCATCAACACTGCCTTTGGTGCCTTCAGCTACACTAGCTTCTGAAACATTAGGAAACTCAGTGCCTAACAAGCCACCACCTAATTCTGGCCTTCCAGCAGTCGTACAAAGTTCTAGTTTGCCATCTCTGGCTCCTTTGGCTACTCCTAGTCTGGATATAAATGCTATTGTGCCACCAATCTCGAACAAACCTAGTGCAATTTCTGGTCCAATCTTGTCATTTCAAACCTCGTCCCAATCTACCTCCTCTATTGTTGGGAAATCCAATTCTATTCGCACAGAAACACCTGCACCATCATTGGTAACTCCAGGTCAGCTGTTGCAGCCTGTACCTGCTGCAGTTTCTTCATCGCAAACTTCACAAACAGCACATAAGGATTTAGAGGTGATTCAAGTATCATCGTCATCATCATCAGCAGAGCCAACAGTGCCAATATCAGCAGAAGCTCAGCCGCCGATACTGCCGTTACCAGTACCTTCACGAGTTGCACAAAAGGTGATCCTGTTACATTGTGTGTGTGTCCAATTACTAACGGGCTTCTTCCAATTATCCATGGGCTTGATAACTTTCATACTTTCTAGTCTGGTCCAATTGTCCACGTGCTTCGTTGTTTGAATTGCTGAGTGTGAGAAAACAGGTGGAGCGAACCTCCCCCAGGAACCTTGGTTGCCATCTAACAAACTTTTTTTGTATTTTCATGAGCTTTATTCATAATACCTATGGGTGTCAGATCAAGTTTATTTGAACTTGTCTGGGATTGAAGCAAGTTGCTTAAGCACTTTAAACTCTTGCAGTTTTTGTTTGGTTTCTCTTCCTTTATCTTTCATGTGAAATTTACTGCTGGATGTGGAAAGCTTGATTTGTAGGTTTTTCACAAGCTGCTACACGTGCTAACCCCATTTAATTGTTTTTTCTTCTGTGAATTTAATTGAACTTATTCCTTTTCTATACTAGACAATGGTTAAAAAACATGATGCTTATATTGATATCTTGATGAGGATGCTGACATAGATTTTCTGTGTCTCTTTCCAGCCAAATGGAATTCCTTTCCAACCTCGTCAGGGTTACCGGGGACGTGATAGAGGAAGAGGAACTGGGGTAATAAAACTTTTGCGTTGTAAAACTAAGTTGGTTTACTGGCTGTATATCAAACTTGCAACCTGAAAACTCGCTTGAAGATTTTAATTATTGAATTAGTTTAATCAAGAGTTCTACTTTTCAAGATTCTAGTTTTTTATTCCAATGACTATGTTTATATTGCTCAAAAGATTGAGCGGTGACCTGTTGAATTTTTTTTCTTTATCAGGAGATAATGTGTTAAGAAATAATTTTTTTTTTTTTTGAAAAAAAAAAAGGCTTGAACACAAAATGATATTTCAAATTGGAAATTGAAGCATAAGATATTTTTTTTGTGAGAGAGTTATGCAGTTTGTGTTTTTAAAAAATTTTATATCTTGTATGAGATGATCCAATCAATGTTACAATCATTTCTTAAGATTAGTTTCTTTGATTGAATGGGATTTTGGCTTGAAAATTTGATTGTTGGCTGTGCAGAGTTCACGTCCAGTGACAAAATTCACTGAAGATTTTGATTTTATAGCTATGAATGAGAAATTCAAGAAGGACGAAGTGTGGGGCCATCTTGGTAAGGGTAATAAATTTTATTCAAAGGACAAAGAAGGAGATGAAAAAGTTAGTGATGAAGATGATATTCAAGATGATGATGATGCTCAATTGTCAAAGTTAGAGGTCAAGGTGAGATTTGCTGTCCTCTGTATCACCATGTGACTATGTGGCTAAATTGAGTTTTGTTAGGAAAAAAAGAAACTTGTTTCGGCTTTTTACTGACATTATAATTGATTATTTCTGTATGTCAGCAGCCTGTCTATAATAAGGATGATTTCTTCGATTCCCTCTCCGGCAATGCATTTGATCGTGAATCACATAATGGAAGGACAAAATTCTCCGAGCAAATGAAGATAGACACAGAGGTAACATTCTTTGATTTGTGCCCCTCCAAGTTTTGAGGATTATGTCTAATATGTTGGCCTGTTTGTGTGTGCAGACTTTTGGTGAATTCTCAAGGTATCGGGGTGGTCGAGGAGGTCGTGGACCTGGGCGTGGTGGTCGTTCTCGTGGTGGTTATTATGGAAGGAATTATGGATATGCTGGGAGGGGGCGGGGGCGAGCCATCTCCAGTCGTGCGCCTTAGGTAGCACTAGGTCTATTGAAATGATATAGTGGGTAAATATGAAGCCCGTCTGCTCACAACAGCAAACAGGTTTAGGGCTGGGTTTGTTTTGGTTGTGTTTTTTTATAATTGTTTTTTGTTTTTTTTTGTTTTTATCGTCTAGAAAATAAAGAGTAGGATATGCATTTTGATTTCAAATTTGTCTTAATCTACTTCCCGAATCTAACTGTCCTTTATTGGAGGTAATGAAATAAACGTTCTGCTTGCAGTGCAAGAAATACTTGTGCCATCTAAGGTTTTTCCTTTTTTCCAACCGACGGGATATTTTCTGCTATTTTGTTTAAAAAGGCGTATTTATTGTGTGAAATCACTGGTAAAGTGCACTCTGTAAGTATTATTTTGAGACTTTCTTTCTTTGGGGGCTTGTATAGTTGTATTTGAAGAAGCAACAAAGAGCAAAAGAACAAGGATGTGATTAACACATGTTTAATCCTTAAAATCAAAACTAGTAGCAGTACACGTAATCAAGAAGCACCATGCGTCTCTTAAATGTAAAAAGACACGTTATTGATTGATAGATATTAGATAGATCCAGAAGTCAAACTACTTGCATGTGGCAACAAGGACTCTTCTAGGAGGGAGGGCGGGCCTTCTACCATGAAGCAAAGCGAAGTTATCAAAGAAGAGAACGTCACCCTTCTCCCACTCGAATTGGATGCTCTCTTCTTCAACGATTTCTTCACATCTCTTGACTACATTTTCTGGGATTTCTGTCCCGTCTGCCATCATGGCTGAGCTGTGCTCCTTCCCATGCATGCCCACTAATGTGTTAAACCACGTTCTCCTTCCTTTTCTTCCATCAAACACCTTTGTTAGAGATGCCGGGCCTAATATTGCCTTCACCGACCCATTTGGCAGCCACTCCATGTCCATCCCTAGTGCTTTAGCCCTGTCACAACAATAACTTCCATATGGGATTTAAATTTCAAGTGCTCTAACCCTAATCATAATATAAAGGATCTATGTCAAGAGTGTTAGAATACTAATTAAATGATTAAATTTAACATTTTCTATCAGCTTAAGTTTTTAGAATAATTAGTGATTTAGCATAGTATCATAATAGAAGTCTTAAGTTCGAACTTCGTAATTGATAATATGATTAGTTTAGGTAGGGCGGCGGGCCTACTATAGGCGCCATGTAGGGATTCGTGCTTGAGATCACAATCTACAAATTAACACATGAGGAGTGAGGTGAGGTTTGAAACCCTACAACGAGATGGGAGCCAAGTCAATTTGGGGCCATCAAACCTTGCAACTAATGATAATGCCCTATAGAGTAAAGGGAAGCGTGTGTGTGTTTTGTCACACGACCTACTTCCCAAAGGTGGATAAAGGACGGGCCAGACACATCAAAGCAATGATCCTAGAACGAATTCCCCACTAGACTAGTGATTTAACAGAAAGAGCACAAGCATACATTTCCTACCTATATTGAAAGTTCAAGCAGCTATACATATATGAGAAGTACACTATACACAACCACGAAGTAGTAACTTTCTTATGCATTGTAGATTGTTTATACCTTCTCTCGGCTTCTGCGGGATCCGATGTCCCAAATACATCCTCCCAGCCTCTACCTCTCATGGAAGGTTTATCATTCTTGCTAAGAGCCGTGAGCGTGTATTTTAACCGCTTCTCCTCCATTTCCTCCATAACTTTTGGAAACTCCTTTAGCATCATTTCTGTTACACGGAAGCTGGGAACGAAGGGCGTCTGTCCACCTTCAAGGGCTGGTATCTCACAGAAAAGAATTACCTTTCCTGGAGATTCCTTAATCTGATCCGTTAGACATAATATATAAAGCTTATCAACACATGTTCTTTGGTCAACTCTTACAACTTCACATCTAAATTATATATTTGAAGATCGAGTATTAATGCTAGCTATATACTACATTCATATCTCACAAATATTTCACTATGTTGGTGTGGCAATATATATATCACAAATAAATAAAATAATATTACTAAAAATAAAGTTTTTTGAGAATTGTGGTACGATAACTTTAATTACCAAAACCATTTCATGGTGGTAGTAAATGGAGTCGGAGAGGGGTCCCTCGTTAGCCGTCCATACTCGTTTGTAAACATGTTTCCTCGGCGCTGGCCCGAAATAACGAACATCATCCCAGCCGAAGCTTTCTAAGATCTCATTGAAATCCTGGGCGTTGTTAACGTTGTAGCCTCGAAGAAGGACAGCACTGTTCTTGATGATCATTTGCTCAAACCACTCCTTGTTTTCTTTGACAGCAAAGAGAAGGGAATCCATGTCACCCTTGTTCGGCTCCGGAGGTTGTAGCACTAGTGGCATGGTTTCACCATCCACCACTTTTTGGCCCTCACATTTTCCTACCTTAAAGGCCTTGCAAGAAAATTCCATGGCTCGATATTGTTTTCGTTTACTGGGGTTAATCACTTGTATATATGACTATGGCCCATGGGATTATATATATATATTTGAAGAGCAACGCATGGATCGGAACGAAAACCATATTGGTTTCTTCACTGGTTTTCTCAATATTCTTCATGTCATTTTATAATTATCACATGGCTTCTGCTGTCTTACTACAAAAATAATTAATGAAGTGGCCTTTTATATGTTTGTCCCGACTCCTGAGGACCGGGCTGGCCTAATAGTTTTTAGAGCTACCTTTAAATGGAGCTTTAATTTTTAAAATATTTGAATATTAAATAATATTTATTTTAATATTATTGTTATTATTTTTTTATTTAAAAATTATTATTCTCTCTAAAATACTCTATCTAAATCTTTTGAATAAACTAGTCATTTTCTATTATGCTTCTCCCCATTTGATAATTTCCGTATATAATATGTACTAAAAAAATGCTTAGAGTTCTCATCTTTAGGAAAATCTATATTACTATCTTATTGGACCCATTTTCTACTAATAAATTCCTTAATTTTGCATCAATATTTTTCTTTTGGCTTGAGTCATAAATATTTGTAACAATAAAGTTTTTTTTTTCCTAGTCAAATGAGGAAAGGGATAGAGTTAGATACTATTCAAATATTTATACCAATAGACTTAGCTATATCAATAGTATTTTCATTATCTTCTAATTCTTTTTGATGAATTTCTTGTTCATTTACAAGTTTTTCACCTAAATTATCCTCTATATTTTGTTTATTGCTAATAACAAATTTATTTAGAACTCCTCTTTGAGATTCAATCAGCTTTTCTACTTCTTTTTTTTTTTTTTAAGTTTTTCATATCCAGATGCATATTTTTTGGTAGAAATATTTGATTAAAAATATTAAAAAATTAAACAAACACGATTTATATATATATATATAATAGAACAATAAAACTAGTTGTAGTTTTATTGTTATATTTTTTATTGTACAGCCAAGGAA